>NC_058419.1:101049962-101349962 GCF_002201575.2 Neomonachus schauinslandi
GTACCGCTGCTGCTTTTGCGGTGAAGACCACCCTCGCCAAGGCAGCATCCTTTACAGCTTGCTCACGAGCGCGAAGCAGACGCACGTGGCGCCACAAGCGCCCGAGGCGCGGCCGGGGGGCGCGTGGTGGGACCGCTCCTACAGCGCGCAGGGCCTGGGGGGCAGACGGCAGCTGCCGGGCGGGCCGGCAGTGGCCCTCCCGTACCGCTGCGGCTTTTGCGGGCAAGACCACCCGAGCCCGGGCAGCCTTCTCCACCACTTGCCCACGAGCGCAAAGCAGGCACACGGGGCTCCCGAGGCGCAGCCCGCGGCCCCTTGGTGGGGCCCCCCGTGTGGCGCGCAGCGGCGGGTGGCCCTCAAGAGTCCACAGGTGGTCTGCGAGGCAGCCTCGGCCGGCCTGCTGAAGACGCTGCGCTTTGTCAAGTACTTACCCTGCTTCCAGGTGCTCCCTCTGGACCAGCAGCTGGTGCTGGTGCGCAACTGCTGGGCGCCGCTGCTCATGCTCGAGCTGGCCCAGGACCGCTTGAACTTTGAGACGGTAGACACCTCGGAGCCCAGCGTGCTGCAGAAGATCCTCACCACCAGGCGGCGGGAGACCGCGGGCGACGAGCCGTCGCCTCTGCAGCCGCTGCAGCTGCAGCCGCTGTCGCTGCAGCTGCAGCCGCCGCCGCCGCCGTTGGTATCGCCGCCCGAGGCCGGGCGTTTGCCTTCGGCCGCTGAAGTCCAAGCCATCAAGTGCTTCCTTGCCAAGTGCTGGAGCCTGAACATCAGTACCAAGGAGTACGCCTACCTCAAGGGGACCGTGCTCTTTAACCCGGGTAAGGGCGCGGCCTCGGGCGCAGGCTTTTCTCTGTTCAGAAAAAACCCTGGGCAGTGCCTACCCGAAGGCGCAGGCACTGAAGAGTTCTCGGTGGTCGGGGGAGTGTCGGGGCACCGGCGAAGAATCCCGCGTAACTCCGCAGAGTTGGGGGAACTCCAGAAAGCACTCCTCGTGGGTGGGCTGCTGCCAGACACTCAGCAGAGCGCAGGGGGATTGTTTGTTGAGGTTTACTGCTTCTCTCTCTACCTCTTTCTGTTACTAAGGAAAAGTTTGTGCCATCGAGGCACGGGGCTGATCCTTCTCCTCTAGTCTTTTGAATCCAGTAGTATAGCTATAAAAAAAAGTTGGTGTTCACTGCAAATTCTGCAACTTGTCTTTCTGAGATGCAGTTCTGAAATTTACTAGAACCTTTTTGTTGGAGGAAATCTATTCAGGCTGGTAAGAAAGGAAACATTTGTTAAGGAGTCCTAGATCACCCCCCCCTCCCAGGGGGGACACTGTCATGCAGGACACTGGACTTAGCCTTTCGTGGGTCTCCCTCTGAAAGATCATGTTTATGGTCCTAAGCAGCTGGACTATGTCATCCTCCGAGTGTCTGTATCAGGGTACCAAGGGGGCAGGGAAAAAACACTAGGGACTGCGAGCGGGAGCACTGTCTGTTAGAGCTTGCAGAGACCCTAGGGACCTCCTAATCAAGCCCCTCTGCCCTTCACCCTTACTCCACCCCATTTCCAGATTAGGGAGCCTAGTCCCAAATGACTTTACTCCATAGTAATGGCCAGTGAGTCATGGAGCATGGCTCTCCTGGCCCCCAGGGGATGTCTGCGGCAACACACTTCCAGGCTGGCTGTTAGGTGCTGGACTCTGTGCCAGAGTCCAACCAAATCGTGAGAGAACATCTCTGTGGACCACCCAGCACTTTTTCTTGAGTATGTCCCATTACTAGAGTTGTCTTTGACCAGAATCCTTCCAAAAGGGTCACAAGCGGGCACAAAGTTTCCAGGCAGCTTGAGTTGGGATAGTTTGTATAATGCTCCCTCCACACCTTCTTTTCCCTAACACCAGAAGTCTCTGGTTATGTCCCTGCCTGCTGCCTAGCATTTTTTGAAAGGGTAGAGAGCAATATTTAATAGGATGATATTTCACTCAGAACTCACATTTCAAGACCTAGAGCCTTCAGCTCATCCCAGCGATCACTGTAAGTCAACTTTTGCTTATATCCTTGTTTTCCAAACTTGCCTGTCCATAGAGGGAGGGGGGCACTTGTTCAAAGTCTTACCAGGCTCCTCCTTGGAGGTTCTGATACGGTAGCTGTGGTCCAGGGTCTGTAAATCTGCATTTGTAGTAAGTGTCCAAGGTGGTTCTTAAGATCATTTGGAATACATGTCTTGCTCTTTCAGCCAGTGTTCTTAAACATCTCCCTTGGGCCTTGTTCTGTTGGAATACAAAACAAAGGCTGGGGCTCAGCTTCCAGAACTTTACATTCCACTAGTTTGCTTCTTTCCCTCCACCCTGCTTAGCATACTTTGGTCACACACATGCATCTCCCTTATTCTCACTCTCTGCTTCTCTGAATCCTCTCACTGTGAATTTAATCAACTAAACTGAGTGTATTTTAAACACAAATGCACCTGCTAAGCGTGTAGCCTTTCTTTGATGTTTATCCTTTTGTTGTGTATCTTCTGATCTTTATGTGTAAACATTTTTTTTTTTTTATTGTGGAGTCATCTCTCCACATTTTCTCTTTCCCGAATTTACTTTATGGGCCTGCCTTTTACCAGGGGATTGGAGGGGGGCAATGGAAAAGGAGGGTATGTTTTGAAAGCAGAGGAAAGGGACAGGGAGTTCACAAGAGGACATTTTAAGGAGCCATGAATCCAGACTAGAGGAACTTCAAATTCCTGGTGGAGATTGATGCAAGCCTCCTCTTCCCCTCATCAATGGAATTCAAACGATAAAATGGGGTCTCAAGTCTGGATAATGACTGTAGGTAGTAGGGGATTGTTAATGTGTGGAGCTGGGTAATCAGAAATGGAATATGGAGCACAGATGTAGCCTAATTTCCTTCTCCTCTTATTAGACCTATTTGCCTATGATAGGAATGACTCGCCTGTTACCATTACTATTTTTTAAAGAATGTAGGCTGGTCCTGCTACTTTGTTGGTCACCGTGGTGCTTTTAAAATACTTTACTGCTGGATTCTGTAGGAAAGGGAAGGAAAACGATTGCCATCATCACTGACATCACTTAAGCAGCACTGTACAATTGGTAATTGTTTAAATACAAGTTAAAGAACTTTACAGTAGTATTACTGTCCTGCAGGATCAAAGAACTTTTAAAAGCAGCCTCCCCTTAACACCGTCTTTATAAAACTTACAGGCACATTATGTTTCCTACATTGTATTTCATTCACTTTTAGTAGGGTTATCACATAATACTGCAAGAAGGTCAGGCATTCCTTGTTTGAAAAGTTACTTTTGAACCATGTTGAAATTGATGATGTTTACAGGTTTACTTTTTAACACCTGTAAGACAGTGCTTTTAAAGACCTCTTTAGTATTTTTTAAAAGATGCTTTTGCAATATTTATTAAAATCAGTTTCTAAAAAAATTCTTCCCCAATACAGAAACCATGGTACAATGAGCTAAATGGCCAGTGTTATCTCTTAAATTACTCTGGAACTCAAAACTAAAATCAGCCTGTCGGCAGACAGTTATAATGAGACTCATGAGTCACTGCGGCTGTGAAGTTTGCCCTCATCAGCTGGGCAATCATGGTATTGGTGGGAAATTCAAGGGAGGATGGTGAAATATTTGTCATCTGGCAAAACCTGTAGTCATTCTACAATGGCCTGTTTCCCATAGGTAAAAGGTCAAGTGCTCACTTCTTGAAATAATCTTAATGTCTTCCTATTTCTACAGTGAACTGGAGCCGTAATTCATTAAATGATACTCTACTGTCACAGTGAATAAATGTGCATGTGCTGGCTCAGGGCCAGCAGTTTTTACATGTGAGGATACAAACACAGTGACTATAAAATGACTAGATGATATTTCATTCTCAGACAGAAGCATTGCTTCTGAAAACTTAGAACCGGTTTGGCATTTTGTCCTTGTTCCAGAAAGCCCTTTTAAGCAGGGAGCTTGAACTCTTGTTTAATGTGGGAAGGGGCAGAAATGGACATATCTAAATGAGCTAAGGATGCCGAGTGAGCTGTTCGCAATAAAGAGACTCTTCTCCCTTTTTCTCCTCCAGACCTGCCAGGTCTTCAGTGCGTGAAGTACATTCAGGGACTTCAGTGGGGAACTCAGCAGATCCTCATGGACCACATCAGGATGACACACAGGAGGCAGGAGGCCAGGTTCGCCGAACTGAACAGTGCCCTCTTCCTGCTGAGATTCATCAATGCCAGTGTCATCGTGGAACTGTTCTTCAGGCCCGTCATTGGTTCCGTCAGCATGGATGATATGATCCTGGAGATGCTCTGTGCGAGGTCATGAAGGCGTGGGGGCCACACAGGTGCAGTTGACCATGTAAGAAAAAGGAGTCACAGGCAGAAGAGTGTTTTAAAAAAATGACAAATAAAGTTTCTTATTTTTATATGCTTACTTTTGTGTTCAATTAAAGAAGAACTTTAGTGGTAGACAATTAGCAAATCCTCTGATCCGTAGTTTCATGGTGGAGAAATATGTGCCAGCAGGTAACACATCTCTGTACACGTCCAAGGAAAGAGCAGATGACTGCTCTAATAAGCTATTATCAGACCTTTAGTGACTCTCCACTGAACCTGCTAAAATCACGTTTGTAATATTAAATTATAATAAATGTTATGATATTGACTATTAACTAGATTGTAAAAAATTTTAGAGCTTAAGCAAGGCTTCAAAAAATATAAAAAACCTAGTAAACATAAACAGACATTAAGTTATCTTTGTAAGTGGCATCAGGACATTTAATATTATTGCATGCCAGGATTGGCGAGGGTTGACTTGGCTCTGTCTTCACTTCTACTTCCCGTATGGAAGACGGTCCTTGGAGCAACTGGAGTTAAGTGGCAATCTTTGATCACAGAAACACCTGAAAGCCAGATTTTTCAGAAATTTAGTCTGAGACTTGATACAATAAATAAAGTTCAACAAGCAGCTTCTATAAAGGGGCATTGTAGTTGGAGAAAGCTCAACATTGTTATAAACTCCTAGTGGTATCTCAGCCTTAAGATACATATGTAACTATCACATTGAAGAGGCATCCTATAAAATCATAAAGTGACTTTATTGTTGACTCTTGCTGCCCCAGTACATGTAATCTGTAGAACCAGTTCTTCCTTCTCCCTGGATAAAGCTTAAGGCACTAAATGTTTATTCACTTATAGGTAAGAAATTGCCCATTAGTGATTAATACATCTAAGCCCAGGGTAGTAACCCAAAGCAGGCAGTCTTCAACTTACGTGCAGACCCCTTTGGCAGCCTGGTAAATGCCTGGACGTCTGAGAATCAAGGCTCTCAGAATAATGCAGCAAATAAAATACTCAGAATTATAAAGGATATGAACTATGTCAAAATATAACAGTAAAAATGTCAAATTTTAAAAACAGTTTAAAATGTATAATGTATATGCTTCCTTATCAATACATTAAGTAAACTGGTGGCAGGTGCAGTCATCAATATAATTGAAATTTCAAAATAATCTACAACATCTACAGTACGATAAGAAAATGCAACATTTCCATTGGTGACTGTATTGGGAGACCCCCAAGGTCACCACCCCATTCAGATTTGCTAGAAGCTCTCACGGACACAGCATACAGTTGTGTTCAGGGCTAAGACTTGTTATAGTGATGTGGTAAGGATACATAGCCTGATCATAAGGGGGAAAAGCACAGGCAGCGTCTGGAGGAATCCATGTGTCCATGCGCAAGCCGCTATTTGCTCTCCCCCTCCCATGAGGGATCATGCAGAGCACACATTCTTCCTCAGCAAAGAAAATGCAGCAACATGTACGTGATATTTCTGCCCAGGGAGGTTGAGACTCAGAGTGCAGGCTTTTAATTGGGGGCTGCTCACATAGACACCTTTCACCACCCCCGTACCAAAATTCCAAACACAGAGAAAGAAAGCAAATGCTCGGTATAAACCCCACTGTTTTCACATTCTAGGCCCAGTGAGTCACTCTTACGAGTTAGGGAAAGGCAGGAACACTCCCCAAAGGAAGGTTCCCAGATGTCAGCCAAGGGTTGGCCTTGCAAGGAGGCCGTTCTAATGATAGCTGTCTCACTCTTGCTATGCTAACTCGTCTGCATAACCCACTCGCTTGGCCCATGGCCAAGGAGTCTTTACAGACCTTTCAGAAGGACTCCACCCAACAGGCTGAGGCCAACCTACGGTATTGATCTCACATCTACCTTTTGGGGGTTCTGGACTTAGCCAGTTAAAACACAGACCATGAGCCATAAAGCTCTGTCTTACAAAGCCAGGTGGCTTCCTTCATCACTTCCTGTATGAACCTTTTCGTTTTGTTTTAATCTGGCCTGAGGGATCAGTTCTGGCCCAGCACAGCCTGGCAAGTAAGATGAAGCTGTCCCCAAGCCTTCCAGGGGCTGAGGCAGTGTATGATGGTTAGGGCACACATCCAAGAAATACAGTCCCCGAAGGTACATGTGTCCCCAGACGCACAGAGTTTACAAAGTTCGGGCACCCCACGCAGGCCAGGCGTTGGTCATGCACTACACGCCAACGGGGCCCCCAGTGTGGCTTCCCTGTGTGGTTCCTCCCGCCCCAGGGTTCTCAGTGGTGCCCTGCAGACGAAGTGCCTGAGGCGGTCAGTTCCGAGGAGCTCTGTCAGCAACGCTACTCCGTGGCCTGCTCGTGGAGGCGCTCTGCGGGGACCGGGCAGGAGCCCCAGCTCTGCGGCACACTGTCGCATGCGGCCTGGGCTTGGCCGTCCTCTGAAGAGCTCAGGCACAGGCAGCACGCTTTTCCTTCAGGAAGAGGGAAAAGCTTCGGGGAGCAGTTCTGGAAAACCAAGATCATGAAGACCCCCCCACCCCGTGCCTCCCCATATACCCAGGTTTTGTTGTTGCAACATCAGTGTGTCCCACTCACTAATCCTAGCTTTACTATTTCTCCTAATCATTTTTTTCCCCAGACATTTCATCTGGAAGGGTTGTGTGCGAGAGGGACACAAGCATTTTCACAGGATAACGTTTTTATACTACTTAACCAGAAAGACACATCATATTCAAGAACTGGCCAGGGCAAAGAAATGGTCAGGGTGAAATCCTGAGTTTTCAATGTTTTTTAAAAATGGGTTTACGTAACCCCTCCTCTCCCCAGACCTCTTGTCCTGATCATTTTTCCGGTGAGCAGCCTAGAGAAGATCGGTCCCTTTCTGGAGAGAGCTGCCCTGCCCCATCCAGCTGCCTTACCAAGGTGTGTACAGCGGGAGAAAGGTCACGCGGTAGAGGCGGGCCGTCAAGCCGCTGCTTGTGCAAATCACAACCGATCTGGAAAGCAGAACACGGCCAGCAGCAGTGACACATCCCGCCCCCCCCGCCAGGGGTTCCAGAATGTGGTCAGAGGTGGGCAGGGGGGCACACTCCCCCAGGGTGCAGCTTTCAACAGGAATCACAGGTTCGGAACGCAGTCAGGCTCCTCATCAGAAACATGGAGTCCTTCTGCAGCTACATTTTATATGGTCTCATTCGAGAACAAGCCCTTTCCTTAGACATCCGCAAGTGACCCAGCTGGTCCAGCCAGCAGCCACCACATTTTCAAAACTACGACCCCGCAGAGGGGGCTCTTAACTTGCCGGCAGTCCCAGAGTCCGACTTCTGTTCCTCGAGCTTGTGTCTGCTCAGTCGCCGGCACGGAAACAACCCAGGGCGGGGGGTATCAGGTTTCAACTTAGAGTCAGGTCCAGAAAAATAGCATCTGGGAAGTCAGTAAATCAAAAAGCCAGCAGCTTTTGCACAGGAGCAACAAAGCTGAGACACTGTAGGGCCAGGTGCCTGTGTTCCAAGCCCAAGCGACAAGCCAAGCTTTTCCACGTACTTTTTCCTTGTCAGTCTTAGGGTCCAAATTGCCCCATGCAAAAATGTGCACACCAGGGGCCAAAAAATCATCAGCTCCCGAGGGTCAGAAATCTGATTTTTTCAAGAACTCATTAGCAAAATTAAAAAATGCTTTATAAAATTTCCAAAGTGTATCTTCATCTGGACATGGGCTCCTTTTCTCTTGAGACTCCAATAGGCAAAACCCTAGCAGAGATTCATCAATTACAGAGACCTGTTTCCAATATTAAGAGTTTAAATTTCAATCCGCCCACCTGTGACAACAAGCAAGGCAGCTGTGTCCCATTTGCACTTTTTTTTGCAGCCTTCCCTGGTTGAGATGACCCCTCTAGCATTTATGAAATTGAAAGCATGTAACATTCTCCATTATTTTTGTATCATATATCCAGATGCAATAGCCGCAAAATGCAAAGCTGTGATTTAAAATTCCTTTTTTTTTTTAATTACAAGTTTATGCAAACCCCTAGCAGTAAATTCGCCATTTCCAAGGTTCACAGGAGAACCCAACAGGACTGCGGGGTCGCCGGGGACGGCTGCAGTAGCGGCGACAAGGCTGAAAAAAATGGCTACTTTTTTTTTTTTTTTCCTCTGTCTTTTTCCCTCTGGTTTATCTAAAGCCTTGCTCCAGCCTCTTTTCCTCCCCCTTAGAGGAGAGAGCAACCACAAACTAATGTTTATGTTTGGGCCCTTTCTCTCCCTGCCCAGAGGAAGGAGAGAGACAAATCATCACCCGGGCTGTGGTGGCTTTTCCCTCACCGCATGGGCCATAGCCTGCGTGGCCCCAGATAGCTGGGGGGGGTCCATCGAGCCCCCTCTCCTAGGAATGGATTATTTTGACATTGCATCAGTAACTTTTGCCTCTGATCACAAGCAGCACTGCTTCATACCATGGAAAGTGACTCCACAGCCACCCACCTACCAGGGGCTCCTCGTTCCCTGCCCCCGCCCCGTTCCCCAAAATAACACTGTGGCTGTCTATCAGTGAGTTAGCAAATTCCACCACTGTGTTGGAAGTCCCCAAGACTACCCCACATGCAAATATTTCGCTAGGTGGTCTCACAGCCCTTACCGTAGCTGTGATTACAGCTACGATGAGTTATGGTGATGCAGTGAAGATACACAGCCAGAACAGAAAGGAAAAAGACACAGGTGGAGTCTGGGGGAATCCTCATGCAGGCTTCCTTACGATTGCTCCCTCCCCTGAGAGGTCATCCAGGGTGCACTCTTCCCCCTTCCCCCGCCTTCCCCACCAAACAAAAATTAGCAATATGCGTACAATGCTTCTTCCCAGGGGAGCCCATGGGAAGACTCAGCGCCCAGGGTTTTTACTAGGGGCTGGTCACATGAGCACCACCTACCTAGCAGGCACCAGAACTCCAGACTCCCAGCAGGAAAGCAGGTGCTCCCCATAAGCCACATGGCCAGCACAATCTAGGCCCAGAGAACCACCCATATCACTCAGCGCAGGGTGGGAATTCTCCTGAAATTATAGTGCCTAGGTTTAGTCAGGGGTCAGCCTTGCCGGCAGGCCTTTCTAAGCATAATGCTCCCAGGCTTGTTAGGTTAATTCATTTCGGCACATCTAATGCTAATACTTCTGTGTGGTGTTACATTCATTCATAATTAAAGGAGAGGCTAAATTTCAGTGAGAGGTTAATGAAAATAGCTATGCAACTATTTTCACCCCATTCAAGTTCACTGAACCCCCAATTTCCATCCACCAGATCCTTGAAGAGGGGGAAAGTCCACCGATTTTTGGCTCAGAACCAGTGAAAGCTGACAGCTCATTTTTTCCCAGTCTGAGGCTTTCCCAAGTTCACTGCCTGCACTTTGTAGTTCTAGTCCTACCTCCGTATTTGCTGAGGACCACAGGCTTGGAAGGCATCAACGAGGAAGAGGAAGAGGAACCCGAAGAGTTCTCACCTGGCTGATGCCAATCCTACAGTTTTCTCTGGCCGCAGCAGATGTTTCAAGTTGACTCTCCTGTGGGTATTTACAGAGATTATTTGGAAAACTTTCTCCATATTTCCCACAATCCTGATCTCTTTGGATCCCTTTCCTACAGCTACTTCTGTATTCCTTCCAGTTTTGCTTCTCCTTCTTCAGTCCCCAGATGGCTAGCTCTCTTTCCAGCTCCTTCTACTGAGTCTTTCCACCCCACTGGGCAACCCTTTCCACCCCACTAGGACGTAAGATAAACCTATGGCAGCATGCCTGCGATCCCTCCCTTCCCCCTCTGGAAGGGAAACTCATTTTTTGCTTTGGCGAGCTTTGAGAGTGTGGCTGCCCAACCCAGCCACCTGTTCTGTCCTCTGCTCGTCTGTGTTCTACATAGCTTCTCTGTTGCCCTTAGATTTCCTGGTGAGAGTCAGACACTGATCCATGATGTTCCCTAAACTGCAGTGGATACCGATTAGCTCTACAAGTCACCTCCTTAAAGTCCTTTTGTTGACTTGAGTCACTCCAACTTTGGGGTACCCTCAGCACACAAACTGCTCCCCCAAACATTCCTTTTGCCTTCCCAATTTCCATACTTTGATATGGGCGAGGGATTAAGAATCACATAAACTTGACGCTTCCTGCATTGTGATTTTATTTTTTAAAATTTTATTTTATTATGTTATGTTAGTCACCATACAATACATCATCAGTTTTTGATGCAGTGATCCACGATTCATTGTTTTCGTACAATACCCAGTGCTCCATGCAATACATGCCCTCCTTAATACCCATCACCGGGCTAACCCATCCCCCCACCCCCTCTCCCCTCTAGAACCCTCAGTTTGTTTCTCAGAGTCCACAGTCTCTCATGGTTCATCTCTCCTTCCGATTTCCCCCGCTTAATTTTTCCCTTCCTTCTCCTAATGTCCTCCGTGCTATTCCTTATGTTCCAAAAATAAGTGAAACTCACTCAGCTTCTTGTTCTCTTTGTGCCTCCGCAGAAACTGGCACCAGAGTCCGCTTTTAACACCCAGCTACTAATGTGCATTCATTCATGTTCTTTTCCTCCGCAGTTGAACCTACGATTAGCATGTGAGTCCACTGAGGGTCTTTTATTGGCATAAAGCATGATTTCAATCTTCGTCTCAATTGCATTAGATTTGATCTTTACCACCTTCTCTTTTGTTTTCCCTTTTAAAATTCTTTTTCTTATAAAATTATAAGGGCAAAGTGCAAGAATCTATTTACATGTTTCACAAACACTGCTATGGGTACGGAGGTGGCAAAACTGGAGAAATGTGACTGTTGGCTGGCAAGCAGCACTGTCCTGAGAAAGCTCCAAACATTCTCTCATCAGGTGATGGATGAAAGTCCACATTCAGCACAAGAAAAGCAGTCTGGAGTTCCAGGGTATCCTTCACAGAGGTGCTGATATTACGTGTAAAGATTAGTTTGGTTTACAATATTCTGCTTGCAACTGCTAACACATCCAAGAGGTTCACACCTTAGACACAATTACTAAGTGACATTTCCTTCCTTTTGAATAATACTGATCTCTAAGAAGAGGTGCACTGAATAAACGGGAGTTCGTCTCTGCTGAGGGAGTAGAGAATTTTTGGATTGATCTTCTTAAGGAATTCCCATCTGAATATAAGAGGTTGGTAGAATGATGGCGGGGGGCGGGGGCACATGGGAGGGCCTGACAATAGGTAGAAGAAGGTCTTTGGATAGAAGCCATCAGCACCTAACTGCCTACTTAGAAATTCTCTCGGGTGGCTGCAGTGACCCCCCTCTTTTGCTGCCCTCTTTTCCCATCATTGGTTGGTGGTGCCCCCATTCTGACACAGTTTTGTACTGCAGTTAGGTGAAACAGGGCCCCTGATGTGAGGGGGAGTGACAGACTACTCCAAAGAGAAAAAAAATCCATATATATTTTCTACAGAAAACAGAATGTAAAAATAGGTAGAACCGAAGTAGAAAGGTAATAAATAGCAGAGGATGGGCGGCAAAATAAGCAGGAAAAGGGGAAATTTGTAATTTACAATGAATGTGAGATTTACCTAAAATAGTCTATACTGTTACATTGTTTCACTCCTACTATATGGATGCAAACAACCTCAGTATATTTCAAATAAAAAAGCTAAAATGTATTGTACCAAGCTCTGTTTCGAGTACTTTGCAGGGAGTATATGTTTCAATCCTTACAATAGCTCCAGAAGCTAACTACTATCCCAGCTAAGTAAGTCAGGGCTCAGCAACTGGGTCTCCTGCACTGGACCCCATCACTAGCAGAAGGCACGGCGGGAATGGGAAGCTGGTCCTGGAGGATGAGTGCATCTCAGGGCCCATCACTATAGCGTCTGGCCTCCAGTTTGGCTGCGGAAGTGAGATACAAGGAAGTATATCTGCCACACTTTGTGGAATCCATCGAACACAGCTCATTTTCTTTATTTTTTTTTTTAAGATTTTATTTATTTATTTGAGAGAGAGAGAGAGAGCACAAGTAGGCAGAGTGGCAGGCAGATGGAGAGGGAGAAGCAGGCTCTCCGCTGAGCAGGGAGCCGGATGTGGGGCTCGATCCCAGGACCCCGGGATCATGACCTGAGCCGAAGGCAGCCGCTTAACGGACTGAGCCACCCAGGCGCCCCAGAACACACCTCATTTTAAAATCCAGATAACTAAGACTACTTTCAGTTTTTGACTGTTGGCAAACCTGATGGTTCCTCTCTTGCTGTTATAGAGTTATAATGGATAGATTTTCCAAAACAGAGATTGGGACCCAAGGTTTGACAAAGAGAGTTTCATATTTATGTGAAAAATCTTATGAAGATACAAAATGCCCAATGCATTTAATTATATGTTTAACAAATCACCTTCATTGAAAAGAAAAATAAAGTCGCATGAAATACGGTCCACGTGGAAAATACCAAACATATGGTTCTGGAAAACATACTTCTTTCCTCTACAGCCACATCTTTTTGGTGCTCTTGGGTCCAGTATTTACCCTTACTCATTTTGTCTCGATCCTTGTTTAGCTAAGGACTTTGAAGCCATTTCATGCTTCAGTGCAGAAAGGTAATTAATGTTGGGATTTTGATATTTAAAAACACACGTAGAGGATTTAATAACATTGATGTAATTACAATGCTTTAAGTGGTTATTTTTTTCTTACCTCCACAAAGTAATTGTAATAGAGTCTGATGCTACTATTATCATTGCTCTTTAAATTATAAACAAGGGAACTGCCAATGTGGAAAATGTATCCTAATTCAAATTAGGCATAACATGTAGAATAGTAAAATACAGGGAACCTTGCTTCTCTCATTTCCTTTCTTTCCAATATAAAATAAAAATGATTACTTTTAATTAGCCCCAAACCCACTCATACATATATCTGGTTAAATACCGTGAATTGGGGCACCTGGGTGGCTCAGTTGGTTAAGCAACTGCCTTCGGCTCGGGTCATGATCCTGGAGTCCCGGGATCGAGTCCCGCATCTGGCTCCCTGCTCAGCGGGGAGTCTGCTTCTCCCTCTGACCCTCCCCCCTCTCATGCTCTCTCTGTCTCATTAAAAAAAAAAAAATACCGTGAACTGTTGATTTGGCGGTCTTATAGCAGACAACACTTATTTATTTATTTATTTTAAAGATTTTATTTATTTGAGAGAGCGAGAATGAGAGAGAGAGCGAGCACGCGCACACGAGAGGGGGAAGGGTCAGAGGGAGAAGCAGACTCCCTGCTGAGCAGGGAGCCTGATGTGTGACTCAATCCCGGGACTCCAGGATCATGACCTGAGCTGAAGGCAGTCGCTTAACCGACTGAGCCACGCAGGCGCCCCCAGCAGACAACATTTAAACAACGGATGAATGATAAATCCTGTCTAATCAATTGGATGACTGGTTGCACCTGCGGGTTCCATGACTAACTTGAAAATGGCATTTCTCACTTGCCATACCAAAAAAAAACCAAAAACCAAAAACACCAAACAAACCAAAAACAAAAACCCACCAAAATGAAACTAAATCCTCTGGTTTATAGACGACCAGTTTCATTACTTAGTTTTATAATTGCTAACACAGTATTATGGGGTCTGTATGCAGACTACAGATTCTCGGGTATGAACTGGATCACTTTTAAGAGGCAAGGCACATTCACTTCATTGCAATGCACACCACTCCTCGTGGTTGTGTGTGTGTGTGTGTGTATCCTATTTTCACTCATTTGGGTTATGTGCTGGGCTTCTAGGATCATGTGAGCTTATTACTCTTGATTGAGATGATGAAAGAAACCATCTAAATGTGATATTGGCCATTATGTTAAAAAATAAAACCTTGGATACCTAAGCATATGTGTGAATGCCCCAATTATTCATTTCTTGACTCTCAGCCCCAAAGCCTCCAGTTTTGGCCTTGCTTTGTGATATGAGAGGCACACCCTGTAAACATGCATCTTCGCCAGTGGTGCACGGTTGGGTTCAGTGATAGAGGAAGTTGAAGGGATACTGCCAGGCAGTAGCATGGAAGACACTATCCTTCCAGGTATTCCTTGTCATTCAGCACAGGAGCTTAGCAGGCCTCCGGATCAGCGCCAGCCGGCCACACCCTCACTGTGGCACCAGCTGGGATCTGTGTCCTCCCGCAAGTTTCTTCCATCCTGGAGGGCACCTGCTCTGCCCTCTTTGAAGAGGTCTGAACCTCAGTCTTGGGTAGGGGGAGCCCTCTGCTAAGTTATTGTGCTTATTTTGTCAACTCTCTTCAGCCTAGATATTGTAGGTGTGTTAGAACTGGCTATCCCGGGGCGCCTGGGTGGCTCAGTCGTTAAGCGTCTGCCTTTGGCTCGGGTCATGATCCCGGGGTCCTGGGATCGGGTCCCACATCGGGCTCCCTGCTCCGCGGGAGGCCTGCTTCTCCCTCTCCCACTCCCCCTGCTTGTGTTCCCTCTCTCGCTGTGTCTCTCTCTGTCAAATAAATAAGTAAAATCTTTTTAAAAAATGGAGGCTCTAACTGCTAGGATAAATGAGGCAGAAGAGAGAATAGCGATATAGAAGACAGAATGATGGAGAAAAAAGAAGCTGAGAAAGAGAGAGATAAACAACCCCTGTCTCTCTCTCTGTCAAATAAATAAATAAAATCTTTAAAAAAAAAAAAAAGAACTGGCTGTCCCTAGACCCTTTAGGGTCTTCTTTTACCCCATTTAGTGTTCAACTGCCTTTTATTCATTATTAATTCTTTATGTAAATCTTCTCTGTGCAAATTATGGTGATGTTTCTGTTTCCTCACTAGACCCCAACTGTTAGGGTGAGCAACTGAGGTCTACAGAATTTTATTCTAGATAAAATGCACCAAAAACCCTTACAGACAAGTTTAACAAAGTGTTCCAGGAAATATAATTTGAAGCATTATCTATTGTATGCCAAGTTTTAGTTCTATGTACATAAATTAAAGTCTACTTCTTTGAACGTTATCTAATATCAGTATGCTTTAATGGATGCTAATGGCAATAGCTGTCTTATAAACAGGAAGCTGAAAATTTGAAGGGGTACATGCACCCTGATGTTTATAGCAGCATTATCAACAATAGCCAAGCTATGGGGAGAGCCAAATATCCATTGACTGATGAATGGATAAAGAAGTGGTGTATATATATGATGGAATATTACTCAGCCATCAAAAATAATGAAATCTTGGGGCGCCTGGGTGGCTCAGTTGGTTAAGCGACTGCCTTCGGCTCAGGTCATGATCCTGGAGTCCCGGGATCGAGTCCCGCATCGGGCTCCCTGCTCGGCAGGGAGTCTGCTTCTCCCTCTGACCCTCCCCCCTCTCATGTGCTCTCTCTCTCTCAAATAAATAAATAAAATCTTTAAAAAAAAAAATAATGAAATCTTGCCATTTGCAATGACATGGATGGAGCTAGAGTGTATTATACTCAGCAAAACAAGTCAGTCAGAGAAAGACAAATACTCATATGTGGAATTTAAGAAAGAAAACAGATGAACATAAGGGAAGGGTGGAAAGAAAAAAAGGAGAGAGGGAAACAAGCCATCAGACTCTTCATGATAGAGAACAGAGGGTTCCTGGAGGGAGGGGGTGGGGGATGGGCTAGATGGGGGATAGGTATTAAGGAGGGCATTTGTTGTGATGAGCACGTGGTGTTGTGTGTAAGTGATGAATCACTGAATTCTACTCCAGAAACCAATATTGCACTGTATGTTAACTAAGTAAAAAAAAAAAAAAAAAAAAGCGGAAGCTGAAAACCAGGGACATGAATTTTCAACCTAAGATATCTGAAGTTATGCTAAGTATGAATCTGAAGAAAAATCAATCTCTGGGAACACACATGTAGAGAATACCACAAAGGTAGGGCCTTGCCCTCAGTTATCATTTTATCCACATGCCAACAAAATGTCAGGAAATTACACCTAGATGCATTGGGTGGGTGTCCTTTGTTCTCTTTGTATATAGGTGAGGATTTGCAGATCAATAATCATTTTGATTTCAGCATGCAATTACATTCTCTGCTTGAGTTCCTCTGAGTTATGCACGAGGCTTTGGGCTCTGGTGCCACTGTGTATTTGTTTTTCCACTCTGGTTTCAGTGCATGCCGATGGCAAGTTAAATTATGAAAACCCTCAGTCTTTAATTCTGTCAAGATGTGAATGTCAAAGAAAGGTAAAGATACAAAAGAAACTTGAGCCTGGCTCTACAGGAGAGTACTCCTATACTTTTCTTTCGGGGAGGGTGTCTAGGCATAAGTTGAATATATGATTCAAGGACGCGTGTAAGACAGCCCTGCAAACTCATCTGCTGACAGTTCACATGAAGACTTGACTAGAACATTTCCATTAATAAGACCAAAGACATAAACACATTCTAACAACTAGTAAAACTACTTTCCATATTAAGATAGCCATGTATACCAGCTATTTCCTCCCCCAAAATGGTAGGGGTTGTGTATGTTCAGGCAAGGGTTTTCAGTCAGCAAGCAATTAAAGCAAGTAACTTCAGAGTTCAGTTCAATCCAAGTCATACATATACTACGGAATCTCTATAACATGCAACCTACCGTGCCCTGAAAAAGCTTAATATTTGATGTGTGGGCAGATAGTGGACCCTGAAGTATTCCACTATTAATGCTTCACACCTAAACACTAACCCACAGCTTCTGCATTTTGACTGTGGTTGGGATAGCAATCAACCCTTTCCTTTATACTTTCACTTTTCTTCCCTCTGCGGTGCACCTCCGATTTTTGTCAATGGTTTTACTCTAGCTCGAGGCAAAGTAAAGCAAGAAGTGGAATAATTCTGAAATTGTATAAATAAGAGTTTGACTCTTGGTTTGAAAATATTTAGATAATTGTCTCACACCCATGTTTGTTGCACCAGGAGATATCCTTCATTAACAGGGAATTGCCAAATCTGTGACAAGCACACACCTTAGTGCGAGCCATTTAGACGGAATAACTTTGACCATGCTGTGTTGATTGTATTTGTGTTTTTTTTTAAAGATTTTATTGATTGATTGATTGATTGATTGATTGATTGATTGATTTAAGAGAGAGAGAGAGACAGCATGAGAGGGGATAGGGTCAGAGGGAGAAGCAGGCTCCCCGCTGAGCCGGGAGCCTGATGTGGGACTCGATCCCAGGACCCTGGGATCATGACCTGAGCCGAAGGCAGACGCTTAACCGACTGAGCCACCCAGGCGCCCCTGTCGATTGTATTTGTATCATAATCAGCTCCTTCTTCGTAGAGGCCATTTAACACTTACTTCGCATATATGCCAGACACGTATCAGTATGCCCAAAGCTAGATTATTTGCCCACATCTGAGGAGCCAAAATCCTATGAGAGACTTTTCACTGGTTAATATCTCTCTCCCTCAAAATACAGATTTGCAAAAGGTTAAGTGAAAGCTGTCTCTCTCCTGTAAGTACCCTGTACCTCCCCCACACTATTCCAGAGGTATTCATTTCATTTAACAAATTAAAATATAAATTAGAGGGCTTTAGTATTTTTTTAGGGACTTCAGGAACGGCAAGGCATTAAGGTCTCTTACCCTGGAAATGTACGACTTACCAGTTCAGATCAGCAGAAAAAAAGTCTGCCTTAACTTTGAGATACCTGAGCCTAATTTTTAAAAATAAGTCGAGTCTCTATCTGCTGAGCTAGCCAGGTAACTGTCCATCAGGAGATGAATGGATAAAGAACATGTAGTATATACATACAATGGAATCTTATTAGGCCTTAAAAAAGAAGGAAATCCTGCCATTTGTGACAACGTGGATAAACCTGGAGGACCTTATGCTAAGTGAAATAAGCCAGTCACAGAAGGACAAATACTGTGTGGTTCTACTTACAGGAAGTACCTAAAACATTCAAACTTATAGGAGCAGAGAGGAGAATAGTGGCTACCAGGAACTGAAGAAGGAGTTGTTTAATTGGTATAAAGATTTGGTTATGCAAGACGAATTCGTTCTGGAAGTCTGCCATACAGCACAATACCTACAGCCAATAATATTGTATCGTGCGCTTAAAAATGTGTCAAGAGGATAGATCTTGTGCTAACTGTTCTTACCACAAAAACAGACCTAAAAAAACCCAAAAAGCAAAAAACAAAAAACAAAAGGCCACAGGGAAACTTTTGGAGGTGATGGATTTGTCCCTTACCTTGATTTTGGTGATGGTTTCACAGGTGTATGCACATGTCTGGATTCATCAAACTATGCGTTAGAAACGTGTGATTTTTTGTACATAAAAAAGAAACAAAAAAAACAAGTCAAAACACAAGTCAACAAACATCTCCAACCATGTGCCATTTGTTGCAGTTGGGTTCATTTTAATATTTTAAAAGGTCTAACACTTTTCTAAAGAACCATCAGACTCGTTGAGTCTTTTCTCAGGTTGTCTCCGTCTTCCCCAAATTCCATCTGAGAGTTCAAATTCTGGCTACTTTTCAAGGCCATTTCAAATAACCCTTTCTCCAGGAAACTATTTTGTCTGTCACACCAATATAATCTTTTCTTCTCCTCCACAATACTTCCTAATTTCTATTTTTTTTAACTTTTGTAACGTTTTCAAAGAATACCGTAAGAGTGAAGAACCACCTTCCTCTATGATGTTTTGTTTTGTTTTTATTAATGTGTCAGGAAGATATATCACTCTGTTTTCATTAATGTAAGAGGGCAGGAAGATTACTCGAATGATACTTCCTAAAAGACAAATAGAGTTTTTCTGTTAAACTACACCAACGAAGAGGCCCAAACTCACTTCAACACTGGGAAATTATAAAAGGAAAGTGAAAACCCTCAAAGATTTACGTGCAAAATTACGCCCTGCCTCTGGCCATGCCTCAGCACCTGTGTCAGGAACCCTTCCTTACTTAGAAAGCGGCCAGGTCCTCGTGCAACCCCCTCCCCTTTGGAACAGTGGCAGCCCCCCAGGCACCTCAGTGGGAATCTCTTTGCCAAGCAGGCGGCAGCTGAAAGTGCGTGGGGTGGGGGAAGCTTTCCTTGCCTCGGAGAGACGGGGAGGGCTGCCTCACAGGCTGCCACACTACGCTGTGGCTGGCACACAGAGGTTCCCTGACGTCCTTCTTCAAGTTCAAGATGACATCTTGGCAAGGTGGGGGTGGTTTTCCTCCTCTCCAGGGGCCCCTGCAGTAACTCCTCTCAGCTTCCTGTTGAACCTCAAGTGCCTGAGGGACGTTCTCCACCTCCCAGATCTCCTTTATATCGTTTTCTTGTCTCCAAGTGTGAGGATTTATATCAGGTTAGGGTTAAACTACCTAATGGAGAACAGAAGGAAACTTGCAGCCTGTTAGGACGTTGACGCTGGGGGAGGGGAGGAGGAATTAAGTAAATGACAATTTAGGAAAATTCCTTCTGCGAAAAAAAAATTCTATAGTTGCAGCAGAAATGTGTTGTGTTTGGCAGGCCAGCATCCATTTGCTTACCCTCAAAGCATTTGAGAATTACTTCTTCCTCACTGAATACAGTCTGGTGGCCTGTGAACACGGGCTCTGTCCTACCCCAGCTAAGGGGTGGGCAAGTGACCCAATCCAAATCAATGTAAATCTTGGCCAGAGAAATAAAGATTAACAATGGCTGGAATTTCATTCCTCCCTGGGGTGGGAGATTGAGGGAGGGATGTTCTGACTGTCCCAGGTGCTGATCCCTGCTTGGCAGCTTGAAAGACAGACAGCCTTGGTTCTGGCCCATTTAAAAAGCTAGCCCCTGATAGTGTTGCACGTAAACTCTGCTTAACTTCAGCAAAATGAGATTATTGCTGTTGCTTAAAACCAAAGAACCTTCATTATTTAATGGTATAACTCAGAAAAATAAGCCATGGAAAGACTACTGATATCTCAAGGGTATTAGGCCCTTATTACCTGGTCCATGGTTTGCAGGACAACGGAACAAGAATAAGCACCAAGTACATCAACATTAAGTATATAAGGGGATCCGCGTGATTTGGTGCACTTCACATAAAATTATGTGTAGCCTTTGAAAATATTTTGGACACTTCAAACAGAGCTGACAAACAGTGCTTTGGAATGGTTCTAAACCTCAGGCATCAACAAACTAGATGATGAAAACATGAATTCCTTTTCTTCTTTTTTTTTTTACATAAGATTGCTTGCAGTAATAAACACTGGTAGAGTCGAGGATCTAGTCAACCATACACTGTCTGAAATGAAAGCCAGAACAATTTGTTCCCATATAAAATTTATACCATTAGTTGGAGAATTTGTAGTACTGTGAAAAGATGATTTCTCTTAAAACATTTATAGGCGATAAAAAATATAAGCCAACAATTTGGGACTGATTCACTTGTTAATGTACCTTGTCGTGCAGAAGTTTCAATGCCATGTGCTTTTCTATAAAGGGCTCAAGTGCTTTAGGACTGAAGTTTCTTTGCTGTTTCAACAAAAGTAACAACAACAACAACACAGTAAATAAACCATGTTGAGGATATGGCAGCATCAGCAAAAGCCCATACAGTGAAAATCAGCTGTATTGAATGTTCCCCTTAAAGATTCCTGAGGGAAGGCAGCCCTTTGGAGATCATCATGACGTGGCCTGTGACTACAGTAAGTGCGACTCTCGTTTGTCCTGCAGTATTAAAATAGATTGCTCTTCCGTAGGTGAGCACCAGATTCAAGTTTTCTCATGCTTCAGGCTTATGTTTGGCAAAAAAGGAAAAACAGCTTTTATAAAACAATAGAACCAGATCCACTGGGGCGAGCTGCTCCCACTGTCAGAGCTACTGGGACACAGACTGTGAGAAAGATGCACCTGTCCCATCTCACGCTAACTCCCAGGGCTGACATAGCCAGAATTTTGTACGCATCGAAATTTTGGCAAGCGGACTTCTCAAAAGTCACATACGTGGTTGACATGACTCCACTGTAGACTAGCAACTGATCCTTAAGGCAGATCTTAACTCAACCGAAGCTTGCTTTATTGTACTTTACTTTGGTTTATAACTCCATCTTGTGGTTTATTTTATTAGCTGGTAATCGGCTGGTAATTTGATTGCTATCCAAAGTTAGTTGATTAAACAATAATAGCTACCATTATAGAAAATGTGCAAGGGTCTTAACAAACTTTATCAAATTTAACCCTGAAAGGTGGGCATTATTATCTCTGTTGCATAGACTTTTAAAAAGAAATCTGGGGGGTGCCTAGGTGGCTCAGTCGGTTAAGCGATTGCCTTCAGCTCGGGTCATGATCCCAGGGTCCTGGGATCGAGCCCCACATAGGGCTCCCTGCTCGGCGGGAGGCCTGCTTCTCCCTCTCCCACTCCCCCTGCTTGTGTTCCCTCTCTCACTGTCTCTTTCTCTCTGTCAAATAAATAAATAAAATCTTAAAAAAAAAAAAAGAAATCTGGGCTTTTGTTTTCCCAGACAGTACTGCATTGATGGTGCCACCATTTGCCCCCCTTACCCAAAATTTTTGTTGCCAATCATATTTCCTCAAAATTGGACATATTTAACAACATCAATATGATACCCATTATGTTTTGCTGTTCTGGGATAAGTGTCTCTTTAACATGCCTTTCCAAATCTTTGTGGTTGGAGGACAGTCCCTCCTATGTAACAGGTATGAATCTCAACCTAAAATTTAGTTGTTGAAGAAATATCCAGTTGTTTATTTCTTTAAATCAAATCAAAACTGACCCCAAGAGTAAACCCACAGGGCCAGTGAGATATTCAACACTAATCATTCTTCAGACTTCCCCTCTCCCAGTGTTGGCCCCTAATCCTGGGTCTAATGGTTATCTCTGGGCTGCTTGTAGTCCTAATGCCCTTCCCTGTTACCCCCTTGCTGAGTTTGAAACATAGGAATCTTCAGCAAGGCTGGAAAGCATGTAGTTCAAGTCTGGCATCATCTGTGATCTTGCCAAATCCCAGGAAAATTGCTGCCAAATAGTGTCCTGATCCTACATGCCAGCAAGACAACTCTGAAAGTTTTAAAAAGTCAAAAATAGAGAGATTCTGCACTCCAGCCACTCTCCAAATATCAGCGATTTCTCACTCCTTTTTATAGAGACAAGAAACGTCTTGGACCCCAGCAGGATTTGATAATTTCTATAGATCAGTGACTGCTGCGTGGTTTTCATTCTTCTCTGTTCCGAATGAAAGTTTTAATGGTATTGATCCTGTTCCTAATTTACCATTGCTTATCCAACTTTTATCTCAAACCACAAAAGGAACATCTGGATCTTGTGGAGAAGAGTGCAGATCACCCAGAGATCCTGGATATTCAGATGTATTCAGTGACTGGATTGCACTTGGGTTATCATGCTTGAGGAGGGGGCTTTGTGTGTTCCCTATGTGGAAGAGCAAAATGGATATTTAGTGAGCAGAAGGATAAACACTGGAAGAGGCTGGCGCTCTGTTCTAAGTTGAGGTCTTTTTCTTCCTGGACACACAGCTAGAATATACCACTGAGTATAACTTCTCACTTTACCCGTAGGTGTGGGCATATGATGGAGTTTTCGCCAAACAGATATGAGCGGAAATGGGATGTGCCACCTCCAAGCTGATGCCTCCATACCGTACCGTTGATATCCTCTATGCTGTTTCTCCTTGATGCAGATGAGCACAGTCGTCTTGGAAGCCACTTTTGGAAGATGGAGATTATGCAGATATGAGCAACATGAGGATTCCGAGCAGTTTCAGATTAATCTCCCTGTGTCGCAGGTAAGAATCTTATTCAACAAGCTTAGATGTGTAAGAAATATTCACATGTTCTCTTATTTAAATAAAATTAAACCTGAATCCAAATCTAAGCTCCATCCCACCAGGCTGCTTTTATTAAGGCTTCTTTGTAGTGTCTTCAGGTGGCAACTCTGCTGCTTCCCAGTCATGTTTGTGACTCGCCTGGTGAGTCTGAGAGCCCACGTGCAGGAGCTGCAGGCTCCTTGAGCCTGTCACAAGCCACGCCTCTAAGGCTGTCATGTGCCTGGGGGGCTGCCTCCGAATTATGTGTACGTCCTTGCTCTCCACAGGACCCTCGACTTCTGGTGTGTCCCATCTCAGTGCCGTCTCAATTTTTCTCTCTCACCTTCCCTCCCCTCTTCAAAAGCCATCTCTGTCTCTCCTCCCGTGAGTTGTGGGACAGGCAGAATGTCATTTAATGGCCAGGGAGAGCCAATGACTTTAGCCATCCTATCTCTACATGTTCTGTAAAAATCCATTAGGTGAATTACAAAACCTGACCAACTATTTGAAATGAGGGAAGGGAAAAGTAGGCAGGAAACATTACTATTTCAAAAGAACCATCATGGTACATCTCTATCAAACACTCGGGATTCTTTCCTCAAGATGTAGCTGGGGCTAGTCTTCATAGGCACAGTCCAACTAATGCTCACTAAATGATCATATAAAACACTGAGCTCCAATTTATAAATGTTTCTACTAACCCAGGACTGATGGGTTCTGACTATTGACATAGATTGAATACACTTCTGTATATTAACTTAATCAAACGATTTAAATGGGTTCTTGGATGTTTATTTGTCCAAAGGTTGACAAGTTTTAAGAAGTATTAATAGTGACTGAACTTTGTGTAAGAATTCTGTGAAGCCTAAAGAAACTGTTAAATGACATAGGAAAAGAGAAATCCAATAAACTATGAGCTCAAAATCAACTCTGAAAATAGAGATGGGCAAAGAGCGCTAAAGAAGAAAAAAGGCCACTAGGAATTAGAAAAAATAAGAGGGATGAGTCCAACAAATGCCAATAATCAATAGTCCATAATCCCTGTGGGTGAGCATACGGTGAATATGTGACAACTGCGAGCGGGGAGATCCAGAATCCTGGCGACGGAAATTACACTCAGAATCCTGTAAGGAAGGAAAAGGCTTCACTTCACCCCATCTCAGAGACACAATGAAAGCCGCTGCCTGGGAGACATGAGAAGCGCAACTCCACAAAGAAGATACACGATCCTATGATTCAGCAATGGCACTTGTCTCAGTGGGTCCCTAGATCAAGTCTCTGCCTGGACATGGTTTCTCATTCTTTGAATGCTCAGTCAGAGAAATAAAGTGTGTTGCTGTTTCATTATTAATTCTTTTTTTTTTTAAAGATTTCTTTTTTATTTTTTTTAATTTTAATTTTTTAATTTTTTAAAAAGATTTTATTTATTTATTTGAGAGAGAGAGCTTGAGAGGGGTAGGGTCAGAGGGAGAAGCAGACTCCCCGCTGAGCAGGGAGCCCGATGTGGGACTCGATCCCGGGACTCCAGGATCATGACCTGAGCCGAAGGCAGTGGCTTAACCAACTGAGCCACCCAGGTGCCCCCTTTTTAAAGATTTTATTTATTTATTTGACAGAGAAGGACACAGCGAGAGAGGGAACACAAGCAGGGGGTGTGGGAGAGGAAGAAGCAGGCTTCCCGCTGAGCAGGGAGCCCGACATGGGGCTCGATCCCAGGACCCTGGGATCATGACCTGAGCCGAAGGCAGACGCTTAACGACTGAGCCACCCAGGCGCCCCTCATTATTAATTCTTAAACCATGCCAAAATGCATGTTGACACGGAACACCTAGGTTTTCTTGTAAGTTCTCAGCAGATAAGTTAGTCTTCTCTACCCCATCCCACCCTCATGCACTGATGAGCTAGAGGAAACACTTAGGGAATAACACAGTACACTGTGTAGTTTGGCTAGAGTACAAGGTGTTATTTATTAGTATTTTTTATTTAATTTTGATTAAATAATTGAGTAATTGCTCATTATGCAAAAACTATTAAAACAGTAGATATGGGAGTGGGATCTTCATACATGAGAAGTGGGCCCACCAGGGATGGCTTTACAGGAAAAGGAGACCTTGGTGGGGGTCTGGAGGATTCTGAAGAATATAGCTATGGGAAGGAAAGGAGGACATACTAGAACCCCAGTGAGCATTCTGAGTGTGATTTGGATTTGGCATTCTACACACACCATTCATAAACTTGTAAATTGTTATTACTATGGGAAAGGAGGAGAGTTTTCTGGAGCATGCTGAGGGCCTCTTTTAATCCTCATGAATTTAATAATGTATCTGAGATACTACAACCAATTATTAAGTTTCCCTGGAACTCCTTATTTGGTGCATCTGCTTTTGGACAAAAACAAATATTAGCCAAGGTTTGATATTAAATTTATGTAGATTTTGATGCAATACTTGCTAAGTATAAATAATACAATGTACTGTATCTCTTCATCTTTGAAGTAATGCGTCAAGTGTGTGAGTCCTCAAGAGTGAAAAGTGGCGGCAAAAAAAAAAAAAAGTAATCAGTACAAGAGGAAATGAAATGGCTATACTAATTTGGTAGAACCTTACAAAATGCAATAACCCATAGAGACCATGTTTACCATTTTGATGCACTGGTAGAAACTGAGTGTGAGGCAAATATTCAGGAAGCAAACTTAGTTCAAAGTATTTTTTTTTTCATATCCTAAATATTTTTCTCCAAGTTCTTATTTAAATTCATTAGTTAACATATAGTGTAATATTGGTTTCAGGAGTAGAATTCAGTGATTCATCAGTTGCATACAACACCCGGTGCTCCCCCCGATGTTCATAGCAGCAATGTCCACAATAGCCAAACTGTGGAAAGAGCCAAGATGTCCATCGACAGATGAATGGCTAAAGAAGCTGTGGTATATATATACACAATGGAATATTATGCAGCCATCAAAAGGAATGAGATCTTGCCATTTGCAACGACATGGATGGAACTGGAGGGTATTATGCTGAGCGAAATAAGTCAAACAGAGAAAGATAAGTATCATATGATCTCACTGACATGAGGATTTTGAGAAACAAGACAGAGGATCGTTGGGGAAGGGAGGGAGAAATGAAACAAGATGAAACCAGAGAGGGAGACAAACCACAGGAGACTCTTAATCTCAGGAAACAAACTGAGGGTTGCTGGAGTGGTGGGTGGTGGGAGGGATGGGGTGGCTGGGTAATGGACACTGGGGATGGTATGTACTATGGTGAGTGCTATGAATTGTGTAAGACTGATGAATCACAGACATGTACCCCTGAAACAAATAATACAGTATATGTTAATTTAAAAAAAAGAACACCCCGTGCTCATCACAAGTATCCTCCTTAACGCCCATCACCCATTTAACCCATTCCCTCCCACTTCCCCTCCAGCAACCCTCAGTTTGTTCCCTAGAGTCAAGAGTCTCTTAGGTTTGCCTCTCTTAAGACACATATACTACCACTGTTTTGGAGACCTACTTACCTAATAATTATGAGAGATGAGGAAAATGAGTAGGTTTCCATGACTAAGTGTATATGATCAAAATTGTAGCATTGTACTTGGAAAATTACAAATACAGGGGCGCCTGGGTGGCTCAGTCGGCTAAGCGGCTGCCTTCATCTCAGGTCATGATCCCAGGGGGATCGAGCCCCGTATCGGGCTCCCTGCTCACCGGGAAGCCTGCTTCTCCCTCTCCCTCTGCTTGCCACTCTGCCTACTTGTGCTGTCTCTCTATCTCTCTGTCGAATAAATAAATAAAATCTTTTTTTAAAAAAAGAAAATTACAAATACAATCTTAACTTTGAATAATATATATGACCTACAATGACGACAGCCAACCAAACTTATTTATACTTAAAAATATAACCAGAGTACCATAAAATAACTAGAGCATCTTAGAACTAGCAGAGAGGAAATGTTTATGGCTTACTCCCTCTCCCCATCCACTGTAGGAAATGTTTTTGCTGTATCACTCACAGATGGCCAGACACCTGCTGCTTGAACAGGTGTAGTACCTCACTGTTTCTCTAAGAAGTCTATTTTGTACAGCTGTAATTCATGAGAAGCTTTGCCTTCTGCTTAGCTAGAGTTTACCTCCCTGTGACTTATGTTTTGATCTAAGTTTTGCTCTCTGAAGCTTCAAAGGAATAGTTTAATTCAAATCAGTTCAATTAGTAAGTATCACAGAATAGCTCTGTCGGGCACTGAGCTAGATGCTGGCGTACAAAGATGAATAAGCCACATTTCTTTACCTGTCCTTCTCACTTGACAGCTATTCAAATTTCAGAAGACAAATTTTACATCCTCCTTGATTCTTCCCTCCAAATCAAAGATCTCCAGGTCTCTGAACCACATTAAGGTCCTTTACACTCCCAATCACTCAATTTCTACATTTGCATGATTAAGTTACTAATCTAATTAAAACTGTAATATACCACTATTAGATGAGGCTTTTCCTGCTCTCATATTTTGCTTCTGAGAACAGACCCTCTATATAGGATTTGCTGGGGAAGTGGGTACAAAAAAAGGGTCTAACGCTCCCTTAGCTGATCTCTCCCTACCCCCAGGATAGAGAAGAAGTGAGAGAAGACAGTCAATGGGGCTCAGGCACCATAAATCTCAAATTGCAAAGAATATACACCCTAAAGTTCAGGGATGAGACACTTGGCTTTAGTAGTTTTACCTGACATATTTTGGAGATAGAAGCTAGCTTTTTCAAGTTAATACTTTTAAGAGACATTGAAACTTCTAAATAAGATAAAAAGCCAGGGCTTAACTCCAAAGATAAAGTATACTTTTAATTATAACAATCTTCAGAGTAAGTGGGTAAAATTAATTTCATCACTTCAAGATTTCTATGTGAACTTAATGCAACTGATAGAACAGTATTTGTTATTGAAGCACATTATTTCATTTCCAGGGTGGTTTGTATAATACTGCTTGTCATAAGGGCATAGAGTTTTTACAAACTGCTCCAGTGTGTAGTTATTTTTCCCTTCTTTAGTATCAGATATACTTAAATGTAGAATAGAATGACTTCCAACCATCAATTACTTTACACTATCATCTCTCTGCAATTGAGTGCTTAATAGAGAGAAAAATCAAGAATAAATATATGTTAACTTTCTAAAAGGGTTATCAAATGTAAAGTATAGCCTACATTTAAATATCTAACTTCACTAAGCTAATGTTGTAGGAAAAATATCAATCTGTTCATTGTAAAAATGATCATTTCTTAAGCCTCATTATGGTTATTACATTTATTTGTAATTTTTCTCCCTTCATACATTTACCCTACCATTGTGAAAGTAAATGTATTCCCCTAGAGGCCTCCTTCTTTTCTACATTCTTTTTCTTCTTTGAAATGGATGAAATAGAAGTATCTGTAATGGAATACATAGTTCCTTTCCCAGGAAGACGAAGGTTTAAATTAATATTTAAATTAAATTACATTCAATTTGACTCCATCTCATTTCTAACTTTATTACATTCCCTAAACCTGGCTATCTTCCCAATTCTGTGGGTTATCATCAACAGCCAGAAGGTGATACAATGGTTTCATGATCCTTTATTTCTTGGACCAGTGATAGAGAAACATAAAATTATATCCTAAATGTTTATACAGTGTTTAAACCAAATGAATCTTCTCTTATTTGGTTTTATATAGAGAAGCTGGGAGAATTGGGGAGAGCTTAACTGGGCTTTATTATTTGCAAATGGTAGGAAGTGGCTGGTGGTGACCCTTCCAGAGGGGCAGAGCCACCTGCATGAGATTGCTAATTCAGATATCGACTCAAAACTTTAATTGATGTTGCCATCAATAGCCATAGCATTGTGGTTGGCTCAAAGAATAATGAATTGCTAAAAATTAAGTCCCCCTTTTAAAATTAAATATGGTCAAGAGTGAGGTATTATTTGAGCACACATAATAAGAAAGTACAGGTATTAAATGAGGGTACGGTGTCAGCGTTAAGGGCTTGGCCTGAAATAGACAGGGTTCAAATCCTAGCCCTGCTATATGTTAGCTTTGTCACCTTCAGCAGTTCCTTGAAACTCTATATTCCTTACTTTTCTTTAATCATTAAAATGGAGTTACCAATTGTACTGCTAGTTAAGCCTATTGGGAGAATTAGAAGTGATAATACATGTTAAGGGCTTAGCATAGGGCCTGGTATACAGTAAGCAGTTAGCAAATATTTGCTATTATCATCGTTTTTACAAAGAATCCATAGATCTATAAAGATTCTGCATTGAGGTTCACGTGGAATCTAAATTCTGATGTTAAATTTCCTCTATGCTGTCTTTCCCATGTCATCTCTTACATCCTTTTGTCTATGTGGCTTGCTAATCATTATCTCTTCATGTTGCTGGTCCTCCATCTATTTTGATGAGAATTCTTTATTTTCTGCCTATTTATTTATTTTTAAAAAGATTTATCCATCTATTTTAGACAGAGTAAGTGGAGGGAGCGAGGGAGGGAGAGACAGAGAGAGAATCCTCAAGCAGACCCCCCTTCAAGCACGGATTCCCAACACGGAATCTGATCCCATGATGCACAGGATCATGACCTGAGCTGAAAGCAAGAGTTGGACGTTCAACTGACTGAGCCACCCAGGTGCCCCTCTGCCTATTTAAACACTGCAGGGTTCAGCTCAACCTTCACCTCTTCCACAGAGCTTTCCCCTAACATGGAATCATAGAATGTTAACAGAAATCCCAGGACTGAGAGATTTCCTGGGACATGGGGCTTTCAGTGCTGAAACTGGGACAGTCCCAGGCAAAATGAGACAAGTCAGTCACTCAAGAGCTAGAAGAGACCCTAGAAATTATCTAGATCAACCTTCTCAA
Source organism: Neomonachus schauinslandi (assembly GCF_002201575.2). Classification (NCBI taxonomy): domain Eukaryota; kingdom Metazoa; phylum Chordata; class Mammalia; order Carnivora; family Phocidae; genus Neomonachus; species Neomonachus schauinslandi. Next base: position 101,079,904 of record NC_058419.1, read on the forward strand.
TTTACTGACCTGGAAAGAGAGCATCTAAGTGACTAAACAAAGTAAGTGAAATAGATAAGTAGTTTCCTGATAGAACTGGGATTGGAATGTAGGCTTTCTGATTGCCTATGACTTCTAGTTTCCCCCCAAACTGCTATGATAATTACATATATATATATATATATATATATATATATATAGTATTGTATTAGTTTTCGGTATACTGAACAGCCAAAGTAATCGTGAGAAAGACAAATAAAATGAAGCTGGAGGTATCACAATTGCAGATTTCAAGATAAATAACAAAGCTATAGTAATCAAAACAATATGGTAATGGCACAAAAACAGATGCATAGATCAATAGAGGAGAATACAGAGCCCAGAAACAAACCGATACTAATATTGTTAGTTCATCTATGACAGATGAGACAAGAATATACAATGGGGAAAAGGCAATCTCTTCAATAAATGGTGTTGGGAAAACGAGAGCTACATGCAAAAGAATGGAATTGGTTCACTCTCTCAGAGCATACACAAAAATAAACCCAAAATGGATTATAGACCCAAATATGAGACCTGAAACCATAAAAGTCCTAGAAGAAAAAATAGGTGGTAATTTCTTTGACATTAGCTGTAGAAACATTTTTCTAGATATGTCTTCTTAGACAAGGGGAACAAAAGCAAAATTAAACTACTGAGACTACACCAAATTAAAAAGCTTTTCCACAGTGAAGGAAACCATCAACAGAATAAAAAGACTACCTACTGAATGGGAGAAGATCTCTGCAAATGATACATCAGATAAGGGGTTAATATCCAAAATATACAAATAACTTATAGAGGCCAACATCAAAGGAAACAAATAATCCAATTAAAAATGGGCACAGGACCAGAAGAGACATTTTTCCAAGGAAGACATCCAGACGGCCAACAGACACATGAAAAGATGCTCAACATCACTCACTATCAGGAAAATGCAAATCAAAACCACAATGAGTTATCACCTCACACCTGTCAGAATGGCTAAAACCAAAAACAAGAAACAAGTATTGGTGAGGATGTGGCGAGAAAGGAAGACTGGTGCACTGTTGATAGGAATGCAAACTGGTGTGGCTACTGCGGGAAACAGTACAGGGGGTTCCTCAGAAAATTAAAAATAGAATTAAATAGGATCTAATAATTATAGTATGTTTTAAAGGGAAGCATGAGAGTGGGCGCCTGGGTGGCTCAGTTGGTTAAAGGGAAGCATGAGAAAGCATAGAGACTTGCAAGTAAAAATGTCTTAGTTTGAATACAGGCCCTGCTACTTACAAGTATGTAAACTTGGACAACTGATTAAACCTCTTTATTTTTATTTTATTTATGTTTTTTAGAGAGGAAGTGGGGAGGGGCAGAGGGAGAGAGAGCATCTTAAGCAGGCTTCACGCCCAGCATGGAGCCCAACATGGGGCTTGATCTCACGACCCTGAGATCATGACCCAAGCTGAAATCAAGAGTTGGATGCCTAACTGACTAAGCCACCCAGGCGCCCCTGATTAAACCTCTTTAAACCTCAGTTTTCTCCATCTGTAAAATGGAATACTACTACTACTTGAAAAGTTCTTGTGGATATTAACTAAAATTGTATATAATTCTATACTATATGTCATAAATATAGGTTATATATAAAATATATGCATTTATATATTTACTTAGAAAAGTGTAAAATATAGAAAGTGATATATACATATTACTAATCACAGCTCTTGGAAAAAGTAAGCAATTAATGCGTGTTTATTGTTGCTATTGTTACCATTTCATCTAACATTTCTCTTCATACTTTTTCATTCTTTCTTCCCTTTTAATGCCACATATCTTTATAGAACTTTATTCTTTCTAAAGCCTGTCTGCATACATTTGATGTGAACTTCTGAGCAACACTTTGAAGCAAGCTATTGCCTAGTTTTATGGATGAAAAACATAGGGTCCCAAGAAGTCAAGTAACTTCTCTAGATTCACTTATAATCAGCATCAGGACACAAATTAGAATCTTCTGATTCATAGCTAAGTGACTTTTAATTTTACTCTCTCCCTATAGCTTACCTTTTTGCCATGTCTATGACTTATGTTTCCACCCCTACTGGGGCAAGAGCCTTTGATGGCAGAACCACCCACTGAACATCATTGTGGTTGAGTGGGTCTTTGACTTTGACAGTGTGTTCAGGGCTCTCAACCATAAAGTGCCAGAGTGATCTCTGCCCCACTTATCTGTGCAGAGAAATTATGAGGATGCATGGAAAATATAAACATGCATGTGTTTTTTATCATTTCTTTTTTAAAAGATTTAAAAAGTTTATTTTTAGAGGGGGGAGGGGCAGAGGAGGAGGAAAGAAGAGGGATAAGTAGACTCCCTGCTGAGTGTGGAGCCTAATGTGGAGCTCCATCTCAGGACCCTGAGATCATGACCTGAGGCAAAACCAAGAGTCAGACGCCCAACCAACTGAGCCACCCAAGCACCCCTGTTTTTGCCATTTCTTAAATGCTACACAAATATAGGGCATCTCACCCATGACTGGCATTCAATTAATTCTTGCTGATTGAATGATGTGGTTTATAGCTAGGAATGGAGAAAAGAGAGGGGAGTCAGATTATCTTTTTATCTTTGTTTTGGTTTTAAGAAATAAATAACACCTGTCACCTTTCATCTATCCCCTTCTGAAATATTAAATTCTAACCACAGAAAAATTCCCCCCTCCCCACCATGCTCCTAAATCTTACAAGATAAACATAAAGGAAACAAAGGAAGAAAGCCTTCTCTTTTTTTTTTTTTAAAGATTTTATTTATTTATTTGAGACAGAGAGAATGAGAGAGAGAGAGAGAGCACATGAGAGGGGGGAGGGTCAGAGGGAGAAGCAGGCTCCCCGCTGAGCAGGGAGCCCGATGCGGGACTCGATCCAGGGACTCCAGAATCATGACCTGAGCCGAAGGCAGTCGCTCAACCAACTGAGCCACCCAGGCGCCCGAAAACCTTCTCTTTTATCACCGGGCTCAAGCCCTTCACTCTGAGATCAGTCTTTTCACAAGTGTGGTATACTGCCTTAGACAGTTAGGTGTGGTTTTATATGCACACGTGTTATCTCTCAAGGTAAACTAGAAACTCCCTGAGGTTAGGACAATGTTTTATTTCTCTCCTTCCTATTACCCACCATAGAGCCTTGCAATTCCTAAGGAACTAAATTTATTATTGTTGTCCTTGTTGTTTTCTACTTGCTAATTCCTCACAGGGAAGTTGAACTAGACTCTGCTTATGTTTCGAGTCTCAAACCCTGGAAATTTGATTTGTCTCTTTGCCTCTCCTTTTGCCAAATGTCCCACACGTTGATTTGGTCTAGCATACCCATACTGTGCTCTAAGGGTAGTACCATCTCCCTCTGGCCCTGTATCTGCTGTCCCACCTGGGAGAATGGCAAGAATGGGGATAGAGATCTATTTGAATTGTATCAGGGTAGGGCAAGAAGCCATTGAGATGCTTCCTGAATCTTACCACATAGGCAGACACATATTTTCCTCATGCCTAAGGCTAATTTTTCTTGTTAGAGTGAAGCTTCTCATTCTTAATAAGTAATGGATGCTATTTGCACTTATTTATCTCTGAGAACTTCACCTGGACAGAAATGTGCTCTTGTCACCTGTGAAGCTGATGATTTGTGCAATAATGTGTGCATGTAGTTTTCCACTCTGTCTGAGAAAACTCACAGAGGATTTTTCAGCTGCAACCTGGCTATGGGTACCTGGCAACTCCCAGAGGCATCACTAATGAAAGAAAACTTGTCTTTATGTGCTTTTGGTAGCCACATTCAAATCTAGCATTTCACATCTTAGAACTTCAAGTTAATTGCCGACGAAAAAATGAGAGTGGTAACTATTATTCCTCCTTGAGACAGGGTTTCTTTTTTATGAGAGTCAGATCCAATGATGTGTGACAAAGCCCTAGAGTAGCACAGAACACATCCTCCACCTTGGATGAAATATCAGATTAGACCTGGAAAGAATTTACTAAAATATTTCCCTCTCTCAATTTGCCCTTCAATCCTTGGTCCATGGGGGCATGAAGCAGAGTCAGATGGGAAAGATACAGTATTTCCAGTTTTGAAGATCTCTTGTCCACAAGATACAGCATCTGTCTGAATAATGGATTTCTGTACAATCCCAGGAGCAATCTTGCACATTATAGTCAGATCCACTTCATTACCCAGTTATTTTGTACCTTTCCAGGCTGTTAGTCAAATCACCCTGCTGCCTAGCAAGTTTCTTATTAATCTGGATTTCACTAATTACCCTGCAGCCACATGGATTGGACTGAAGGGCTTTACATGGTTTTTTGCTGTAAGTTTCAAATCAGTTTCCACAAGTCTGTTGCAATGGTACTACAATTGCTTCCCTGATAATGAGTCTTTCTGTAGGAAGGACAACCGGGAACTGGATTTTAATTCTTCCTCATCTCATCTTTCTTTCAGGCAAATCTCTTTCATCCAGGGAATCAGAGGTGTGTTTAAAAAAAAAAAAAAAAAAAGGTAATTGAAAAAAGTAAGGAATCAAGCTTGTGTTGCTGCTCCAGTGACATGACTGGGGAGAAATAGGTTGCAGGTAGATTGGATTCACCAGAATAAAATAAATGCCCAGGGTCAAGCCCCAAACCCACTTCCAAAGCTACAAACCTCCAGTGACTATCTTCCAAGAAGCAACACTGCCACCTGGCTGTGTAAGATCAAGAAACAACGCTGATGCTTTCTTTCCTTTTCTAACCAAATCCTTCAGACCTTCCATCTACTCCCGGATTTCAGGATTCTCTAAGCAGATGTCTGGAATTCTGAAGATTCCTATAGTATCCTCAACAGCACGGAGTGCTAGGACACAAAATAAGAATGGGGTAATTGGAAAATATCTCAAGGACCATCCAAACCACCATTGAAAATTCATGCAAATGAAGCTCAAAATTGCATCATAAAAGTGGTGCTGTAATGCGGGTCATAAAGCTCGAGGAAGAAAGAACTGGAAAGGATGCATAAAAGCAGATGCAGGGAGATCAGTAGTTAGAAGACAAATGAAGAAATCAAAGATGGATGAGGGTGAGGAAGTTTAGTGACACTGAAGAGAATTTGGAAGGTTGTAACTAATATCTAATAGTAGAATCAACAGGGCTTGATTCTTGGTTATAGTTTGGGAGGGTGATGAGGAAAAGGAACGATGCCTAGGTGTTCTAGTTTCGATGCTGAATTCATTTGGGAAACCAGTCTTTGTCCTTGGGGCCCTCAACTGATTGGATGAGGCCTACCCACACTACAGATGGTAATCTGCTTCACTCAAAGCCTGTGGATTTAAATATTAGTCATATCTATCTAAAAAGTATCTTCACAGTGACATCCAGATTGATGTTTGACCAAACAACTGGACACGAGAGTCTAGCCAAGTTGGCATATAAAATTAAGGGATAGGAATGATAGGGAGGAATCTAGGCTTGGAAATCTGGTGCTGCCACTGCCTAGGATAAAGAATACAGGAGGAGGAGGAAGGAGTTTTGGGAGAAAATAATGAGTTTATATTTTGCCACACTGAATTCGAGATATCTATGAACTAATCATAGTTAGATCTGTGTTTAAGGCTTTGTGGGTAGGTCAGAGCTTGGGATAATAGATATGGAAGTTAGCATCATATAGCTGGTAGTTATAATTGCCAGAGTAAATGAAATTACCTGGGGATAGTTGTGGAGAGAAAAAATAGTGGACTGGAAATGGTAACTTGAGGAACACCAATGTGTAAGTGATGTGGAGAAGTCCATTGAGGAGATGGAAGAAAAAAAGTCTGAGAAGTAGAAGAAGAACCAGGACAGGGTAGTGTCTTGAAAGCTCTAGTGGAGATCATGCTATGCTCACCAAATCCAGTTCCTTATTTCTCCTTAGGCACATGGAAAGCTCCAGTTTTCAGACGCCCCTGAGGCTAATCAAGGACATATGACTAGTTTTAGCCAATGGAATAGGAAAGGAAGTAATAGGTTTGCTTGAATCAGAGAAAAGCCCCTTAGAGACTTTCTGGCCACTCTCCCCTGCCTCAGTGAGTAGGCAAGCCCCAGAACAACCCCTAATATGCTTCCCTCCCCCATACCCACTGAACATGTAGCGTCCTTGAGAAATACACCTCTGTTGTATCCCACTGAGATTTCAGGATTAATTAGACCCTCTAACATAGCCTAGCCTATCATGACTAATACAAAAGCCAAGGCAGTAGCACACGTGGCAGAGGAGAGAAGAGTCACAACAGTGTCATCCACACTGTTCCAGAGTCCCAGAAAAGAGAACTTTCCACAGATTTCCAGATGTGGAATTATTTAGAGCCAGTAAGTCCAAACACTTTAGGGGGTTTCAGTTATAACAGTCTGACAGAGATTCTGCAGTGTCTTTGGGGTTTAGTTAACAAATGTGTTTGTCAGATTAATAAAGCCAGTAGAGTTAACTTGAACTGGAAACTGACATCACAACACATATACACATTACAATATATTATACTCGTAGTTTGACTCGAAATCTTGAGATGATGATACAAATGCTGATTGAGTTGTCTTTGCCTGAGTTCACCATTTGTTTTGCAAGAAGGGCAGTATTAATATTTTCCCCTTAGTGCAAGACATCTCAATTTCTAAACAACTTTTATCCTATATATTTAGTTCTAAAGTTGATTGTTTAGAATTCTGGCTGCCCTTTCCTGACTGCAAAGAAATAACAAAGGGTGATTAGTTTCCCAGGCCAGATCCTACAGCCTATTTAACCTACAATGTGGCTAGACAAGAAATACATATTATTTCAGGACATAAATACGACTTACATTATTGATTCTAACCAAGGAGAAGCAAACTAAATGTCATTTTACGTAAGGCACAATAGTAGTCAAGTAGGAAGCTGTGCCAGGTATATATGCTTTTTATTTGAAAAAGGAGAAGGTCAAATTCCAAAAGTGCATTGATGCATAATAATGGAAGTCCAACTGACCCAAATGCACACATCTAATCATAGATTCCGAATATTTGTATAAATAAAAATGAAACATCTTATGAGGCTAATAATTATAAAATGTTTCAGCTTGGAAAAATTAAGTTTAAAAATCACTTAAAATATAAAATATGCATGAAAACGAGGCTCTGAGTATGTAGCATTTCCAATGTGCTCCAGTCCTTCTTCCATATTTTTCCCATTTTAAAGGTTTCCCTAACATCTACAATTGGAATTTCTCGTGCCTTTTGAAGTTTTTCTTAACCTTTTAAAATATTTTTAAGAATAATACATGCTACCTGTAGAAAACAAAGAAGATAAAAAATTCAAATACAAATGGCTTGTAACCACTAACCATTCAGGTACCTATTGGTAAACTTCTTGTGCCTGTCGGACAGCCACAAAACGCAGCATCTTAACCCAACAGCCATTCGTTCCCATGGATCTACAGGCTGGCTAAGGTAACTCTGCTTTTCGCTGTGGCTTGCCAGGACCAGAGACAGGGATGGCCAGAACTTTTTCTAATGGTGATGTAGCACTTTTAGAAAGTGAGGCAGGTCTTATATGAGCTGTCATGGAAAGATCCTGTATTTACTTCATTGAGTTATAAGAGCAAGTTACAGAACAATATGCACATTGTTGGCTATGTATGCCTAAATCTATACTTTTACAGTACATCTATGTATGAAAAAGCCTCAAATCACCTTTAAAATGACACACACCAGACTGTTCATTGTGGTTACTTTTGAAAATGGGGTTGAAATTTGGAGGAAAGTTCTAAGGGTGGGGGGGAGACTGTGATTGACCTGTGTTCGAACTTTGTGTAACAAGAATTACACTACTATTAGCTTTGTCTAATGCAAAGCTTTGTCTAATGACAAACGTTTAAATGAGCCCAACAACAGAAATAAGCAGGTGTGTATTCCTCAGATAAAGTTACTGATGCAACAGAGAAAACCTGAAATTTGAGTGGCTTAACACAACAAGAACTTTCTTATGTACATAAAACCTGATGGGGTTTGGCAGAGACTCACTGCTGTCAGGTGACCCAGAGATCCAGGCTGTCTCCATCATCTCACATGGGCTCCCCATGTTTGCCGCTGAATGGAAGAGAGAGCACGGAAAGTAGCACACTGACTGTCATGTGCCTTGGCCTGGAGGTGACAAACATGCCTCTACTCATGTATCGGTGGTAGGGGTTAGTCATTTGACCCTTCCCAACTATAAGTGGACTGGGGATGGAATCGCTCCCACATTGTAGGTGATCCATCAAGAGCAACTCCCGCAATTGGTGGTTAACAACGACCTGTTCCCTTCTTGGAGGAGTTTCTGAGAAGGCCAAATTTACCCTGAAATTCATCAATAATTTCTCTACTGCATACAATGTAACAGAGTTTTCAAATATAGGATTATATCTAATTTTCAAAAGGACCCTGTAATTCTTAGCAGGGAGAGCTCACCCCTTGTCCCTCAATAGCACCTTTCTGCATGGCCATTTGCAATAACCTGTAGAATCACAGTAGGCTGAGGATTTTCTCCTACCTTTTGGCGCGTGGTCAAAATCATAGCTACCCACCACGTGACTGAGCTTGCCTGAATACCTGAAGAGGTGCCATTAAACACACTCTGTAAAAACAGCATTTCCCTGGGACAGATACAGACAAGATTCACTGGAAGAATGGTGAATACTTTTTCCTTTTTATTGAGAGTCAGCATGTCTGTTAAGGACTCCAAGATGGGTTTTTAGAAATTCAGCCTCAGTAGACATTTGCTTATGCAGTGATTTCCTCAGTCCTTCCTCATCTACCACTTAAGGAGGGAGGCTTTGGTTCTTGAGCACTTAGTTAAGCTCACTCATCAGTGTGTAGATTCAGTGGCCACTTTTAAGTAAGATACTCCATTAAAATCCTACTGCAAATATCAGGTTGTTTCCCAAAAAAGGCCTCTCCAGCCTCAGAGTTATAAACAAAGGCCTTATAGATTCCATGCCAAATCAGAGTTTACCTAATAGCTGATTTGGCAAAACACACACACACACACACACTTTGAGAATGTGATGGAGGCACCTAGGGGAGGTGAGGAGGTGTCTAAACCTCACTGTCAGAATTACACAGAAGGGCAATTGCTGTCAGAGGGGGGCCAGGGGGAGGGATGGGAGCTGCAGGGAGTTGCAATGCTCTAAGTCAGGGGAGGGCGGGGGATAGTGGCTCTCTGTGCCACCAGGCGCAGGGGCAGCCTCCAGAGGAGGACACACAGGAGAGCTGGCCAATGGGCCCGGTCCCAGTTTGGTCATGAGGGCCATTGGGAAAGTCCCAGGGGAGGGAGCTGTCATGCAGGAAAGTGCCAGGACTGCACACAAGTGCTGGGACCAGGGCAGCGCCAGCTCTCAAGGGACCCTGGGGCGAGGGGCAGGAGGATCCTAGGAAAATGAACCCATGGCCAATCCCCAACTTGTCCTTGATTTTCATTTGCACCTTGCTTCTTTAGGCCTGCATTTAGTACTTCGGCCACAGGGTCCTTCTTTCATTGCCTGAGAGCCATCATGGAATAGTGAGAAGAGAAAGTAATTAAGAGACACGAGGTTGGCCTCAGGCTGCGAGGAGTGGAACAGCATGGGTTCCAGAGGAACCAGACCAGACTCTACCCCTGGTTCTGTCACTTCACCAGCTATGTGAACTTGAGACTATTTCAAGTTCTTCATTTGCCAGGTGGGTTGGAGAAGCCCTGTCCTGTAGGACTGCTGGAACATATGTAATGTATGTGAAGCACCTGGCACAGTGACAAATATTGGGTCTTTAAGAAATGGTAGTTATTACAGAAATCAAAATATTTCCTAGTTCCTTTGTTCTTGCAAAAACCTAATTATCTTTGGTTTAGTAAGTTTATTCCAAATACATTTATTGTATAAATACACACACAAAAAAGAAATGGTAGTTATTATTATGCTTTTTTTCACACCAGAAGGAACTACCCTCATCTCTGAGAATTTTTTTTTTGTCCAGGAGATGTCAGAGACTGCAGTGCTATCTTCCTGAATGGCAGCTATGCCACTGAGGAGACCCCCAAGGGTCCTGCTTCAGAGAATGTATACATCACTGCTCTCACTTGCCCCCCTTCCTCATTGCTTTTTTTCAAACTTGTCTTACATGTTGGAGTTCATCACACCATCGTCCTTATATAACTGCTCTTACACTCTAAAAATCTACGTGCAGGGTCTTATCCTTAGCATCATCACTACTAACATACAACCTTCCAAAGACCAGATGCTCAATTAATGATAAGAATAAACGGGGCACAGAGCAAGGAATGTAACTTATTACTATTTTTTTTAAAGATTTTATTTATTTATTTGACAGAGAGAGACACAGCGAGAAGGGAACACAAGCAGGGGGAGTGGGAGAGGGAGAAGCAGGCTTCCCACCGAGCAGGGAGCCCGATGCAGGGCTCGATCCCAGGACCCTGGGATCATGACCTGAGCCGAAGGCAGACGCTTAACGACTGAGCCACCCAGGAGCCCCGTAACTTATTACTATTTAATTTTATCTGCATTCTTGAATAAGTTAAGGACATTCAGGTATATATCCTTGAATTTTAGAGAGAGAAAGACAAAAATGAATAGAACAAACCAATATTTAACTACATTTTACTTCGTTTCCATTTTAAAACCACAGTTATATTTTTGCTAGTTCTTTCATATTTCCAAGAAAAATCCCTATTCCAAAGCCATATTATGTTGTTCTGGAACCCAAAGAAGATGCAAGGATTTTCAGGCTTTATTACACAACACCAAAACTACTCTTACTTTTAAATCTGACAGCAATGTGTGATCCATGTCATTTATAAACTTGGATTCTGAATCTAAATAAACATTCTATTGAAAGGAACTATATTTGTAAGCTACCAATGTATAACAGGAAAACAAAGAAGATAAATATTATGGCCTCGCCAACCCCACCTTAGCCTCTCACTACTTCAACGCCGGCAGCCCTCCTCAACAACAAAGCGAAGACTCTGCCTCAGCCCTGTCTAGGGATGAGAGGAGCGGCTGGACTTGGCCCGGGAACGTGCACCGGCCTTGGTAATAGAGGCAGCCTGGGCTGCGGCTTGGGCTCGGGCTCGCTCTTCCTCATCTCGCAGAGCCTCTTCATAATGGAATGGGAAGGCACTGGGGACGGTATCATGAACCTTGGCCAAAAACTCTAGGACTTTCATCTTGCTGGTCTCAGCGTGGGCCCTCGGGCCCCACAGGAACTCGTAGCGTGGAGGATCACTGTTGGCCACCTGGCGGTACTCCAGGTACTTTTCCTGCACCAAATCTTGGGTGATGAGCTTCCTGGGCTCCCCAAAGACTAAATGCCTCCTTCCATCATAGACGCCCAAAATATTCAGGAATCCCCAGATATCTTCCTCAGAGGCGCGGTTGCCACTCAAGAAGATCACACTCAGAAGAGGCATGAGAAGCCCATTATTAGGAAAGCCCGAGATGCTGCTCACACTGCCGTCACTGGTGAGGTCTAGGCTGCTGACGAGGGTATAGGAGTGACCGCCTGGCTTGACTTCCTTTAATTCTAGGCCAAAGACCAGCTCCACGCGCTCAGAGGCTCTCCTGAGGATCTCGGGGAAGTGCTCCCTGTGCCTTTTGTTGACGACTGTCAGCAGTGCGGCCTGCATAATGGGCGCCCTCACTGCATGCTTCTCCAGCAGGAAGTGTGCCCACATGCTCATGTCCTGGATAGGGAATGTTCCAGTGAGCTCTCAGCAGAGGTTGGGGCTTCAGAGCAACTTGCACTTTCTCATCGTGGCTCTTGACACCTCGTTCAGACCTCATGCATGAAATAGCTGCAGAAGTAATAATGGTGAGGAGGGATCTCTGAGGCTCCCAGCAATGCCAGCAATACGGCAATCTGAGGGAGCATCCCCAAAACAGAGGAGGAGAGGGGGGACTCTTTGCTGCAGTGGCCTAAGCCCCCTCGAGATCCTGGGTCTCACCTCAGGCCTAGTGGCATTTCTCGTGTTGTTGAACTTACTCTTCTGATACTGAGGAATGATGACTCTGTGCTCACGAACAGCAGGCTGGACAGTGGGCGATGAGGGCGCCTGGAGGAGGGACAATGGGATGGTGTGTGAACCTACAGCAGGGACATTCCACCTTGGCTTTAACCTCAGCAGGTTTTCTTGAGGACACTCTCTAGGAACCTACAAGGCTCCTGTTCTCCTTCAGCCTGCTCTGAGAAGTTACTGGAGACAAAGTGAGCCTTAGGCTATAGCCTGCTAGCCCTGTCCTTTACTGACTAGTGTGACAGCATGGCTGGTAGTGGGGCCACATGTGTTCTAACGTGGCAAGGGGTCCTCTATGTTTACCTTCCAAATTATTATAATAACTTTTGTCAAGACTTCGAACCCTTTCTCTCTGCTACACTGAGATTGATTCCTTAAAGCTCCCTGGGACCCATGAGAAAGAAGTGGGTAATGTACCTTAGGCCACCACCCTTCCAGGAGGCACTCAGTGCTTATAGCTCTGTGGGGACCTCTCTGTATTGGGGTTGCTAGGTCCTAAGTATCCATTCAGGGTCCTCATTCAGGGTCCTCATTTGGACACCATACAGGTTTGTGGACTGCCCCCCCCCCCCCCACACACACACCTTCGGCTGACTGGTGACTGGACCCTCAGACCAAGGATCTCACCTCCTCTAGACATGATCTAAAAAGTGATGGGGATCCATGAAAGAAATACTTGATAAACTAGACTTCATTAAAACTAAAGCTTCTGCCCTACAAAAAAGTCATCAAGAGAATAAGAAGATGAGCCACAGACTGGGAGAAAATGTTCGCAAAGGACATATCTGATGAAGGCTGTTAGCCAAAATAAACAAAGAACACTTAAAAGTCAATAAGAAGAAAACAAACAACCCAACCAAAAACTGAGCAAAATACATCAGAAAGGATGAATACCCACCATTTGCATCGACATGGATGGAACTGGAGGCGATTATGCTAAGTGAAATAAGTCAAGCAGAGAAAGACAATTATCATATGGTTTCATTCATATATGGAACATAAGGAATAGTGTGGAGGACCACAGTGGAAGGGAGGGAAAACTGAATGGGAGGAAATCAGAGAGGGAGCCAAACCATGAGAGACCCTGGACTCCAGGAACCAAACTGAGGGTTACGGAAGGGAGGGGGTGGGGGGACGGGGTAACCAGGTGATGGGTATTAAGAAGGGCATGTGTTGTGATGAACACTGGGTGTTATACACAACTAATGAATCGTTGAACACTACATCGAAAACTAATGATGTACTATATGTTGGCTAAGTGAACATAATAATAAAAAAACAGGTCATGAATAAATGTTAAAAAATGGGCAAAATATATGAACAGATACCTCATCAAGGAGGATATATAAAATGGAAAATTAGCATATGAAAAGATACTAAGCATAATACACCACTAGAAAGTTGCAAATTAAAATAAAAATGAAATGCCACTGCATGCTTTTTAGAATGACCAAAATTCAAAGTACTGACAACAGCAAATGGTGCTGAGGATACGGAGCAATAGGAACTCTCATTCATTGCTGGTGGGGATGCAAAATGGTACAGTCACTTTGCAAAAACAGTTTGGAAATTTCTTATTACACTAAACATATTCTACATGGTTGGCGGGAATGTAAATTGGTACAGCCACTCGGAAAACAGTATGGAGGTTCCTCAAAAAATTAAAAATAGAACTACCATATGACTCAGCAATCCTACTTCTGGGTATATATCCAAAGGAATTGAAATCAGGATTTTGAAGATATATCTGCACTCCCGTGTTCATTGCAGTGTTATTCACAATAGCTAAGACATATAGCTAAGCAGCCTAAATGTCTATTGATGGACAGATGGATAAAGAAAGGGTGAAACATACATACAATGGAATATCATTCACCCTTAAAAAGGAGGAAACCTTGCCATTTGCAACAGTAGAGAGGACATTATGCTAAGTGAAATAAAGCTGACAGAGAAGGACAAATACTACGATACCACTTATATGAGGAATCTAAAATAGACTCACAGCATCAGAGAGTGGAATGGTGGTTGCCAGGGGCTAGGAGGAGGGGGAAATGGAGGGGTATTAATTAAAGCTTACAAAATTTCAGTTATACAAGGTAAATAAATCCTAGAGGTCCACCAGACAGCATAGAGCCTATAGTTAACAATTCTGTATTGTATACTCAAAATTTTGTTAAGAGGATAGATCTTATAGGGAGTGTTCTTATAACACATAAATAAATAAGGCAAGGGGAAACTTTTGGAGGTGATGGACGTATTCATAATATAAATTGTGGTGACAATTTCATGGGTGCATACTTATCTACAAACTCATCAATTTGTACACATCAACTATGTACAGCTTTTTTGTCTGTCAATCGTACCTCAATAAAGCGTTTAAAAAAAAACCCGACTAAACATACTATACTATCTAGCAGTCATGCTCCTTGGTATTTACCCAAATGAGTTGAAAACTTATGTCCTCAAAAAAACCTTCACACGGATGTTTACAGCAGCTTTATTCATAGTTGCCAAAACTTGAAAGCAACCAAGATGTCCTTCGGCAGGTACATGGATAAATAAATCATGACACCCCAACAATGGAATACAGGCTTACCTTGTTTTATTGTGATTCACTTTACTGCATTTCCCACATATTGCATTTATTACAAATTGAAGTTTTGTGGCAGCCCTGCCCCAAGAAAGTCTCTTGGTGCCATTTTTCCAAAAGCATGTGCCCACTTTGTGTCTCTGTGTCCTATTTTGGTAATTCTTGCAATATTTCAAACTTTGTCATTATTATTATATTTGTTATGGTCATCTGTGACCAGTGATCTGAGATGTTACTATTGTAATTGTTTCTGGGGCACCACAAATTGCACCCATAGAAGATGGTGAACTTAGTTGACAAATTCTGTGTGCGTCTGACTGCTCCACTGACTGGCTGTTCCCCATATCTTTCCCTCTCCTTAGGCCTCCCTGTTCCCTGAGGCACAAAAATGTTGAGATGAGGCCAATTAATAACCCTGCAGTGGCCTCTAAATGTTCAAGCGATAGGAAGAGTCCTACATCTCTCACTTTAAATCAAAAGCTCAATATCACTAGCCATCAGGGAAATACAAATCAAAACCACAATGAGATACCACTTTACACCAGTTAGAATGGCAAAAATTAACAAAACAGGAAACAACAAATGTTGGTGAGAATGTGGAGAAAGGGGAACCCTCTTACACTGTTGGTGGGAATGCAAGCTGGTGCAGCCACTCTGGAAAACAGTGTGGAGTTTCCTCAAGGTGTTAAAAATAGAGCTACCCTATGACCCAGCAAATGCACTATTAGGTATTTACCCCAAAGATATAGACGTAGTGAAAAGAAGGGGCACATTCACCCCAGTGTTCATAGCAGCAATGGCCACAATAGCCAAACTGTGGAAAGAGCCAAGATGTCCTTCAAAAGATGAATGTATAAGGAAGATGTGGTTCATATATACAATGGAATATTATTCAGCCATCAGAAAGGATGAATACCCACCATTTGCATCGACATGGACGGAACTGGAGGGGATTATGCTAAGTGAAGTAAGTCAAGCAAAGAAAGACAATTATCATATGGTTTCACTCATACGTGGAACATAAGCAATAGCACAGAGGACCACAAGGGAAGGGAGGGAAATCTGAAGGGGGAGAAATCAGAGAGGAAGATGAACCACGAGAGACTATGGACCCTGGGAAAGAAACTGAGGGTTTCAGAAGGGAAAGGGGGTAGGGGGAGGGAGTAACAGGGTGATGGTTATTGAGGAGGGCACGTATTGTGATGAGCACTGGGTGTTATATGCAACTAATGAATCACTGAACATTATATCAAAAACTAATGATGTACTATATCCTGGCTAACTGAACATAATAAAAAACAAAAACAAAAACAAAAACAAAAGCTAGAAATGATTAAGCTTAGTGAGAAAGGCATGTCCAAAGCCGAGAAGGACAAAAGCTCAGCCTCTTGCACCAAACAGTTATCCAGGCTATGAATGCAAAGGAACAGTTCTTGAAGGAAATTGAAAGTGCTCCCCCAGTGAACATACTAATGATAAGAAAGCGAAACAGCCTTCTTGCTGATAGGGAGAAAGCACGAGTGGTCTGGACTCTCTGGAAGAGGAAACCAGCTACAATATTCCCTTAAGCCAAAGCCTAATCCAGAGCAAGGCCCTGACTCACAATTCTGTGAAGGCTGAGAGAGGCGAGGAAGCCGCCTAAGAAAAGCTTGAAGCCAGCAGAGGTTGGTTCACGAGGTTTAAGGAAAAAGTTGTTTCCATAACATCATCGTGCACAGTGAAGCAGCAAGTGCTGATGGAGAAGCTGCAGCAAGGTATCTGGAAGATCCAGCCAGGATCATTGAGGAAGGGGGCTGCACTAAACAGCAGATTTTCAGTGTAAATAAAACAGCTTTATACTGGAAGAAGACACTATCTAGGGCTTTCATACCTAGATAAGAGAAGTCAATGCCTGGCTTCAAACTTCAAAGGACAGGCCGACTCTTGTGAGGGGCTAATGCAGCTGGTGGCTGGAAGTTGAAGCCAGTGCTCATTTCCCATCCCCCAAATCCTAGGGCCCTTAAGAATGATGCTAAATCTACTCTGCTTGTGCTCTGTAGAAGGAACAATGAAGCTTGTATGACAGGACATTTGTTTACAACATGGTTTTCTGAATATTTTAAGACCACTCTTGGGACCTGCTCAGAAGAAAAGATTCCTCTCAAAGTATGACTGCTCACTGACAATGTGCCTGGTCGCCCACGAGCTCTGATGGAGATGGACAATGAGTGTTCTTTTCATGCCTGCTGACACAACATCCACTCGGCAGCCCATAAATCAAGGAGTTATTTCAACTTTCAATTCTTATTGCTTAAGGAATATATTTTGTAAGGCTATAGCTGCTACAGATAGTGATTTCTTGGATGGATCTGGGCAAAGTTGATTGAAAACTTTCTCAAAAGGATTCACCATTCTACATGCCATGAAGAACATTCATGATTCATGGGAAGAGATCAAAATATCAGTATGAATATGAGCTTGAAAAAAGTTGATGCCAAGCCTCCTTGGTGACTTTGAAGGATTCAAGCCTTCAGTGGAGGAAGTAACGGCAGATGTGGCGGAGAGAGCAAGAGAACTAGAATTATGTGGAGCCTGAAGATGGGACTGTATCGTTGCAATCTCATGATCACACTGTAATGGATCAGGAGTTGCTTCGAATTCTTCTGACTCACTTTATTGTGATACTCACTTTATTGCCGTGGTCTGGAACCAAACCCACAGTATGTCTGAGGTATGCCTGTATTGGTCAGTGCTAAAAAGAAATGAGCTAATCAAGCCATGGAAAGGCATGGAGGAACCTTAGATGTGTATTACTAAGTGAAATAAGCCAATCTGAAAAGGCTACATACTGCATGATCCCAACTCTCCGACATTCTGGAAAAGGCAAAACCACAGAAAAAGTAAAAAGATCAGTGGTTTCTGGGGGAGGGGGGGCGGAGGGAGGGATGAACAGACAGAACATAGAGGATTCTAGGGCAGTGAAATTACTATGTATACTGTATACTATGTATACTGTAACAGTGAATAATTACTATGTATACTGTATACTATGTATGCTGTAACAGTGAATACAAGTCATCAAAGATTTGTCAAACTGGACAGAATGTAACAACACCAAGAATCAACCTAATGTAACTATGAGCTTTATGACATGTGGTTGTAAGTTGAGAGACTGTAGCACATGGACCACTTTCTGCAGAATGCTGAAAGTAGGGGAGGCTGTGTGTGTGTCAGGGAAGAAGGTAGATGGAAACTCTATACTTTTTGCTCAGTTTTGCTGTGAACCTAAAATTGCTCTAAAGAATGAAGTCAGTTTTTTCAAACAAGTGATGCTGGGGGCACTCAGCCTCATACCCTGCCCCTGGGGCTTTCAGTCTTGAGTGCAAGGGCAGGGCCAGACTGTTTGTTTTCCCATCTATTCAGGGACAGGCTGTCCCCTTGGTCCTCACTCAGTTTACTTGGTTTGACTCCTGGCAGGGCCCGAGGTTCCTCTCTTTCTTGGTCTGAGGACACTTCCCCAAAGAAAGGCTTATAGCTCCCCGAGATCTAATAGGAAGAGGCAAGGGTGGCCTTATTTGGCCACACCTGCCAAGGTCTTCCACAAGTGACAGCTGTGGCAGGCAGCATGAGGCCCTATGATGGTGATCCCACTCAGGGTTCTAACTTAGTACCCTAAATCTGACTTATGTGAAGGCCCAAGACTCCTCTCCCTGCTGACCTGGGACCTCCCCCACTTTTCTGTTACCCCTGAGGAGGATATGAGGCCAGCTCTGCCTGCCATTTATGCCTGGAGCTCTGAGGACAGTTTGAAGGGTTCTGTGAGTCTCCACTGATGTGGGTTTGGTGGCCCCTGAATGCTTCAGAGTACTCACCTTCCTCCCGGCACCCCTTGGAAATCCTACCTCTACTGACCTGAGTCAATCAACCTCAGACCAAGATCTTCACATTTTTGACCTGTTAAGTGGAAGTCAGTTTCAGCCACATCATTCCAAGGCTGTTTGGGGACTCTGAGGGCTGACAGCAGGGTCAGGAGTCTATGGGCCACACTGCTCTGGGTGGCTGCCCTCTTCACACCTCATTCAGGGTCCTCACCTCCATATGTGTCAGAGGCTTCGAATCCTCCCCCTAGTGACCTGAGGCTGCCTCTTAAGGCAGGACTCACCTGTCCCCGAGAACCCTGCGGAATAAGTGAGGGGATGCTCAGACTGACAACTTTGCCTGGCATGTTGCTCTCCCCTGTCCTACTATAAAGGGATCTTCATTATGGTTCCTGTTTCTTGATTGAAGGCTTCCTGGGAAAGGCCATGTCCCTGCAAACTCTTGACCATTTTCCCTACTGCAAACCCTTCAGAGACTGGGTCCCTGTCCCAGGAGTGATGTGAGACAGGGGAGCTGTAACACAAGGCAGAGACCCCTGAACACATGTGCTGTCAAAGGAAAAAAAAATACTTCATTTCTTCTCTTTAGCAACCAGACTTAGCTTTTTATGTAAGTTCTGTTTGAATAGATGTAACTTTCTTTATGGAAGGGAATATCCGAAGTGATTTTGTGAGCCCCTGACTTTGGATATATAGATGATCCTATTGTCACTGAATATTATCTCTTTCTCTCCTTTATTCACACTTCTCAATTATTTTGATATGGTAATTGCTCTGGTTACGTATTCTAATCCAGTATCTTGGGCACAGAGTCTTTTTTAGTACCTGAGACAATTTTTGTAGTAGTGAGAAGAAAGGGGGAAATAAAGAATATGAAGTTAGCCTAAAGCTGGGAGGAGTAGAAAAGTATGGGCTTCAGACTAATTCAGGCCAGGGGTCTGGTTCCAAACCTGTCACTTAGCAGCCATGTGAAATTGGGCACAACACTGAACTCTGTGAGGCTGTCTTTTCATCTGTGAAATGGGTTTGATGGCTCTGTCTTGGGGACTGGTAGCATGTCCATAATGCACGTAGATGTGCGTGGCACATTGCCTGGCCTGTACTGAGCTTTAAGGGTGCCAGTTCTTACGATTAATTTGTCCCCTGGAGTTTCAACTCACTGCAATGAGATTTAATTTTTAATCCAGGGGATGTCAGGAACTATGCAGTGCTCTAGAACAAAGAAAACTCTATCAGACAAAATGGTGCTTAGCAAGGAACACTAAGTAATTATTTCCCCATTCAAGTATGTCATCCAATGTTGGCATAAGGTGGACTTCCTTAGTGGATGCAACACAAAACTCCTAAAACATATTTCAAGGCCCCCAAACGTACCTTCCTCTCAGCTGCCCTTCTTTCTAAACCACTCTGACTCTCATTCATTCAACCACCAACAAAAATCTAGACCTTGCCTGGAGTTTGCCAAATGACAAACAAGATAACCTAATTTGAATGATGCTTTAGTGGAGTGGGCTCTGGCTCCCGCACCCCAGGGCCAAGGGTGCCAGTCCAGTGGATTCTGGGCATCCACTCCAAAGGAGTATACCCTTATTTCTCAGAAACTGTCTGGAGATGATGTAAATAAAACCTCGAATTTGCACACTGCATTCACCTGCCCCGGGACAAGAGCACAGGACACATTCCATCCCCGCCTCGGGTGATTTCTCTCTGGCTTTCCCACCATCCCAAAGTAACTGGTCAGGGCAGTTGGCCATTCTGGGCTTAGTCTTTCAACTCTGAATCCCACCATGTGAGCGCCTGGCCCCTGCTCCCTATGATAACAGCCTCATGGACCACCCGCCCCATGCAGCCAACTTAGAATTACCTCCCAATGAGGGACCTGCAGTCTCCGAAGGCCCGACGCTGCCTTGCTGCAGGGCACTGACACTTAACTGCTCTCATCTGGAACCACCTCTCTCCTGTTTTATCCCATCCTTCCACATGTCCTTTCGGTCTTAGAGTGAATATCACCATTCTTCCTTATATGATAGACGCTTCTTGACTCTATAATTTTATGGTCAATGTCTCGGTCTTTGTCAGCTCTCCCAGTGCTAGCATGAAGCCTTCTAAGAGCAGATGCTCAGGCGATGTTTGGGGAATAAATGAGCCTGTAAGCATGGGGTCTAATTCATTAAGGTTTAATTCTACATTCTTCAATTAGTCAAGCACGTACTGTTATTTGGAATTTTTTAAAACACAGAGTAAAGGGGCTTAGGAAGCCAAATACCAACCATCTTGTTCTTTTCCTCTGTATCGATTCCATATATTTTAGTGCTTATTTTTTTCATGTTTTCAAGGAAATGCATACACCAATGCCATGTTACGTTGTACCAGATTACTAAATAAGATGGAAATTTTCCTAATTTGTTTTATAAAACAGCAAAACTCTTAACTCTTAAACCTGATAAACAACAATAAGCAAGACCAACGTAACTCATAAATTTAGATTATAATGCTAGATAAGCCTTCACTTCAAAGTAACAACATTTGAAAAAGAGCAAAAAATAAAAATGCTGATAAATCTCCAAATTACCCATACAGAACAGGAGCGCAGAGGTATTATACACTGTGTTCCCTCAGTCACACCCTGCCCTCCGCTCCTTAGAGCACTGACTGCTCTCTTCAGCCACAACGTGAAGAATCCCCCTCAACTTCATTAGGTGTGGGAGGCACTGCTGGACATTCCCTGGGATATTCACTGGCCGTGGCATCCACCTCAGCCTGCAGTGTAACCGTGGCTTTGACTCGCTCTTCCTCATCTCGCAAAGCCTCTTCATACCAAGAGTGGAAAGCACTGGGGACGGTATGATTAATCTTGGCCCAAAACTCTAGCACTTTCATCTTGCTGGTCTCAGCGTGGGCTCGCGGGCCCCACAGGAACTCGTAGCGTGGAGGATCACTGTTGGCCACCTGGCGGTACTCCAGGTACTTAAGCTTCACCAAATCTTGGGTGATGAGCTTCTTGGGCTCCCCAAATATGAAGTGCCTCTTCCCCGCATAGACTCTCATCTTATTCAGGAACTCCCAGATGTTCTCTTCAGTGGCACAGTTGCCCTTCATGAAGATCACACCCAAGAGATTCATCAGGAGACCGGTCTTGGGAAATCCTCTGCCACGGCTTATGGTCCCATTGTTGGGGAGGTCCATCTTGCTGACCAGGGTATAGGAATGCTTGGTAGAATCGACTTCCTTTAAGTCAACACCGAAAACCACTTCCAAGCTGAAAGAGGCTCTTTTGAGGATCTCAAGGAAGCGATTTTTATACTTTTTATTGACAATCTTCAGCATATCGGCTTTTGCGATGGGCTTTTTCCTTTTGTACATGTGCATCAGGAACTGCACCAAAATACCCGTTGTGTTGGTTAGAGGGTCTCCTTGAGACTGCACAGTGGTGAGTGGGGACTGGGAGGAACTTCGCTTTTTCTCAATTTTGCGGTTGGCTCCTTTGTATGATCTTGTGCGAGAAACACCTGCAGACTTGGTGGATAGGGCTCTCTGAGACTTCTTGAGAGTGCTACGTGACCTAGCTGCAGGCTTTCTGTGAGGAAGAACACTAAAGGGAGGAGGGGCCAAGGAGGGGAATGCTTTCTCCTTGGCTGCAGTGGCCTGAGCACTCCTCCGACGCTGGATCCCACCTCGGGCTTGGTGGTGTTTCTCGTGGGTGTGGAGCTTACTCTTCGGTCCCCGAGGCATGATGAGTGTGGCCAGGGACAGCAAGTAGGAGTGTGGGTAGGACAGCAGGTGATCTGGGCATGAGAGAAGAGAGGATGAAAGGGAGCATCTTCCACAAGGAGAGACCACCTTGGCTTTAACCAAGGCCGCCTCTGCAGGTTTCCATGAGGACACGGCTCTAGGAAACCACAGGGCTCCTGTTATGATCAACCTGTACTCTGAGAATCCTGTGGAAATAATTAAAGGGAGCCTCAGGCTGCAGCCTGCCAGCCCTGCTCGGTGCTTACTGGGGTTGAGAGCAGCGGTGGCAGGTCTAGTCCTTGTGGGATCCTCTCTACTCTGGAGTATGAGGATCCTTTCAGTTCACATTCAGGACCATCATATCAACTTTTGGCAGGGCCTGGGCCCCCTCCTCTGTGCTGCTCTAAATTTACATCTCAAACCCAGGTCCTCAACTTCTTGGGACCCCTCAAGAGGAACTAAAGGGGCACCTCGGCCCATTACTGCTGGCTCAGCCCACTACTGCCACCACCTGCTGACAGTTCTGTGGGACTCTCTGTTCTAGAGTCATTGGGGTTCTCAGTCCTCATTCAGTGTCCTCACCTTGGCTCCAGGTAGGGCCTGGGACACCCTCCTCTGTTGATCTGATGTCTTTCCCCTCAAACAAAGGTTCTCACCAACCTGATGCCATCAAAAATAAAGTAGGGTTCACACACCCCTGACTTCCATGCCTGGGCTCCTTAATGCTGCAGACAAGGGGGGGGGCTTTCTGGGGGGTGAGTACCATCACTCTTCATTCAGGGTCCTCACTCTGACTTCTGTGAAGCCCTGGGTCTCCTCCCTCTGCAAAATTGAGGCCACTCACTTAGTCCAATAGCCTCACCTCTGGGACTCTCCAGACAGAAATGAGGCGGGTGCCTCAGCCTAAGAAATATTTGGCGTTTTCCCAGGGCTGAGAGAAGGGTCAGAATTTATGAGACACACTTTTTAGAGTTGATGCTCCCCCTTAGTCCTCCCTCAGGTCTCTGACCTTAACTACAGGTAGGACTTAGGACTCCTGCCTCCAATACACTGGTAGGACTTAGGCCCCCTGGCTCAGAGCAAATCCTTAAATTCTGAGTCCCTAGAGGGGAAAGACAGGGTCCTCCATATAGGACTACTCCCACCTAGAGCCTCCAGAAACAAGTTCAGGGATGCTGCTTTCCCTAACTGGGAAGAGACCCCTCATTAGCACTCAGGGACCTCATTTTCACTGCAGACAGGGCCTAGGTCTCCTCCATCTGCAGGAACCAGGCTACTCCCTTAGACCAAGGCCTTCCCTATCTGAGACTTTCCAGGCATAAAGTCTGATAGCTCTGCCAACAGCAGTAGTGAGACTTAGTGGGCCCTCATGTGTTATGGATCTGGATGGTCCCCTCAGTCCCCATGCAAGGTCCTTACCTTGACTCCAGACTAGTCCTGAGAATTTACTCTCAGGGGGCCAGAGGCCTCACCCACAGACAAATGTCTTTACTTCCTGGAAACTGAATTGGAAGTAAGGATGAGTCATATCCGGCCACAACTGCCCAGGGTCTCTAAGGGCTGAAAGCAGGGACAGGGCTCTGAGAGACCCCACTGTTCTGGAGTCGGTGGTCCCTAAGTCCTCACTTAGGGTATTCCTTTTGGTATCTATCAGAGCCTGAGACTCCTCCCTCCACTAAATTTGAGTTCACCAAGCTCCAAACAAAGCCTTCACTTCCAGGAGCTCTTGGGGAGTGGCAGGTGGTGGTTGTCAGGGCCTGTCAAATAAAACTGTCCCTGCCTGGAGCCTCCCGGAACCAAATGTAGGGGTACTGTTTTCTGTCGCCATCTCTACTGGGAAGAGATCCCCCTCATTAGCATTCAGGACCCTCCCCTCGGCTCCAGTTAGGGCCTATGTTTCCTTCATCTGCAGAATCAGGGCTACTCTCTTAGACCAAGGCCTTCCTCCCTAAGACTTTCTAGGCAGAACTCAATGTAACAGCCATGCCAAGACCTTCCATTGCCGACCCCAGGGGCAGTACTTTGTGGGGCCACTTTTGTTATAGGAGGGGGAATGGTCCCTTCACTTCACATGCAGGTCCTCACCTTGACTTCAGAGAAGTCCTGGAAACCCACCCTCGGCGGAACAAATGCTACGCCCACTGGTCGATGTATCTCCCCCACCCCCGTTTCCCAAGCGGAAGTTCAGGTGAATCATATCCGGCTATGGCTGCCGGGGGTTCTGAGGGCTGACCGCAAGGACTAGGCTCTGTGGGATCGCAGTGTTCTGAAGCTGATGGTCCCTAGGTCCTCAGTCAGGGTCCTCACCTATCAGGCTCTGATAGATACCAAGGTGAGGACCCTGACTGAGTGAGGACCCTGAGGACCTGGGGACCACCAACTTCAGAACACTGCGATCCCATGAACTTGGGACTCCTCCCCTACTGACCCAAGTCAGCCAGCCCCCAAGGCAAGCCCTCACCTTCCCGAGTCCCTAGTGAGGAGTCAGGGTGCACTGCTTCTGACTTAACTGCCTGGGGCCCCAGAGGCTTGAAAAGAGGGACAGGACTCTGTGAGCCTCTGTCTTTGGGGAAGAGATTCTCTCATTAGCACTGAGGGTCCTCACCTTGACTCCCAACCCTCTGCAGAAATGGGGCCCATCCTGTTAGACAAGGCCCTTCCCTCCCTGAGACTCACCAGGCAGAAATAAAAAGGCTTCTCGCCCTTATAGCTCTGCCTGAAGCCTCTCACGATTAAGAATGGGGGCGAGGGTTTGTAAAGCCCCCTCATTTGTGGGTCTAGCAATGTCCTCTTTACTCACTCAGGGACCTGACCTTGCTCCTGGCCAGTCGTGTGACTCCATCCTGTCTGACATGAGGTTACTCTGCTGGGATCAAGGGCTGCTCCTTCCTGAGACCTCCCAGGTGGAAGAGTGAGCCACATTACGCTAGGGATGTTTGGGTCCTGAGAGGCGGACAGCAGAGTCAAGTCTCTTTGGAACACCACTGTTCTGGAGTCGGTGGTCCCCACATTCATCACCCAGGGACCTCAGCTTGATACCTATCCAACCCAGGATCCTCCCTCTACTGAAGTGTGACCATTCTCCTTAGGCTAAGACTTTGACCTTGCTGAGAACTCTGAGGAGTAAAAGAGGGGATACCCACTCTGATTGCCTTGCCTGGGCATTCTAGGCCTGAGAGCAGGTTTGGCAGGTCTCTGAATGACCCCCTATAATGTGGGGTGGTTGTCTCCCCAGTCTTCGTGGGGGTCCTGTCTCTCAAATCAAAGAACTGGGAAACTCCACACCCACGAAAACTGGAGCAGTGTCCCTAATGCAAACCTTGCAGGTTCTTGTCCCTGACTTGATGTGAGATAGGAAAACCACAACATAAGACAGGGGACCCAAGAGAGAGGCGGACTGTCAAAAAAAAATGATGCTGATCTAGCCTTTTTTTTCAGTAGTCAGAGCCTCTTGGGTGACTTCTGTTTTAGTTGATTTACTTCCCAACAGGAAGGAGTTTTCCAGGTTGGTTTCGTGATTCCCCAATCTTGAGGGTATCTGACACTGCATATGTAGATGGTCATATTGTCAATGAATATTATCTGTTTCTCCTCTTTGTTCATGCATTTGATTTACTGTGGTATTTCTAACTACTTTAGCTATGTATTTCAATCCAGTTCTCTGCACACAGAATCCTTATTTCACCCCCTGAGGTAGTTTGGAGTATTAAGGAACACAAAGTTTGCTTTAGGCAGAGAAGAGTGGAATGATGGTGTGTTCAAGAGGAATTCAGACTAGGGGTCTAGTCCCAGCCCTGTCACTTACTAGCCCTGTAAACTTGAGCATATTACCAAACTCCAAGACAAAGAAATCACAATCACCCATAGTGCTGTTTAGTGATGTCAATTATGTAATATATCCTCATTAGAGGATATAATATACAGTGTGTTTGTGGGAGAGATTTTCTCAGTTGGATACAACTTAAAGTTCTCAGAATTTTTGTCAATGACCAATATTTTCCCTAACTTCCAGCTGCCCTTCCATCTGAATCACCATTATTTTCACTCATTTAACCATCAGCAAAAACCTAGACTTTGCCAAATTACACGCAAGATAAAGTAACTGAGTGCTCTTTCGATAGAGTGGTCTATGACTCCCCCAATCCAGGGTAAAGAGTGCCAGTCCAGTGGGTTCTGGACACCCACCTCAAAGAAGTAGAACCCCTATTGCTCAGAAACTCCCTGGTGATGATGTATATAGAACATCTAGTCTGTACACTGTGTTCAGATGCACTGGGCAAGAGCACAGACACCTACCACTTCTCCACTATGTGGAGATCTTCTCTGGTTTAGCCACAATCCCAAAGAATATGTTAAGGACAAACTTCCATTGCAGGCTTAGTTTTTCATCTCTGAGGCCCTCCATCTGAGGGCCTGGCCCCTGCTCACCGCTCCCATAAACCTCATCTAGCCTGCCATACAATCTCACTTGAAATTTCCCCTCGCTGAAGGGCATGCAGTTTCCTAAAGCTCCACACGGCCTTGCCCCAGGACTTTGGTACTTGACTGCTTTCAACTCAAGCCTCCTCCCCTCTTCAAACCCCTCCCCCCTTTTTACTTGTTCTTCAGATCACAGAGAATATATCACCATCTCTTTTTATATGATAGCAGCATCCAGACTCTAAAATTCAATGGGCAGGGGCTAGAACTTGTTGTTGCTGTTTTGAGTGTTTTTTTTTTTTTTTTTTTTAAAGCATCCCCAGTACTAGCCTGAAGCCTTCCAAAGAGCTCATTCCCACTTAAGGATTGGAAATAAGTGAGAGTGAGCATGAGGTCTAACTCACCAACATTTCATTTCTCTTACACACCTGAATAATCTAAGCAAGTCTAGGTATATAACTTCTACTTTTATGAGAAGAAACACTAGAAGGAATTAGGCAAACCAAGAATTGACAATCTTTTCCTTATTTACACTTTTTTTTCCCTTAATGATTAAATATTTATAAAGTGCCTACTGTATACTAGGCACTGTGCTGAGGCTACAACCCCAAATAAGACAGAATGTCTGCTTCTTTACAAACAACTTTATTGAGGTATGATTGACATACCAAAAGCTGTATACATTTAATGTATACAACTTGATGAGCTGGAAGATAAGTATGCACCTGTGAACCACCACCACGAATCAATGCCATAAACATACCCATTCCCTCCAAAAGTTTTCTCCTGCCCTTTTTATTATTTTTCAGGAGTACAATAACAATTAACATAATATCTACCCTCTCAGCAAACTTTTAAATATCCAGTATGACATTGTTATCTATAGATGCTATACAGTATATTTCTAGGACTTATTCACCTTCTAGAACTGAAACTCTGTATCCCTTGCCCAATGCCTCTCCAATACCCCTCCTCTCAGCACCTGGCAGCCACCATACTATTCTGCTTCTATCAGTTTGACTATTTTCGATTCCTTATATAACATGTATTTGTCCTTTTGTGTCTGGCTTATTTCACTTAGCATAATGTTTTCCAGGTTCATCTCTGTTGCTGCAAATGGCAAGGTTTCCTTCTTTTTAAGGTTGAATAATATATGTATACGCCATATTTTCTTTATACATTCATCCAACAATGAACATTTAGGTTGCATCCATGTCTTGGCTATTGTGAACAGTGCTGCAATGAATATGGGGTGCAGATATCTCTTCAAGATCCTAATTTCAATTCCTTTCGATACAGACCCAGAAACAGAATTGCTGGATCATATGACAGCTCCATTTTTAATTTTTTGAGGAACCCCCATACTGCTCCATAGTGGGTATGCCAATTTACATTCCCATCAACAGTGTAAAAGAGTTGTCTTGCCCAAATACTTGCATTTAATCAGCTTACTCTCTACTTGGGGAGAGAGCAAGACAATAAACTTTGTAATTGTTGTGCTAAGAACACTTAATGTGAGAACTACACTTAACAAATTTTTAAGAGCACAATAAAATATTGTTAAATATATGCACAATGCTTTTTTCCTAAGCACACCGATTTTTCTTTCTTTTTAATTTTATTTTAAATCTATTAATTAACATATAGTGTATTATTAGTTTCAGAGGTAGAGTTTAGTGGTTCATCAGTTAGGCACAAGATGTTACAGCAGAATCTATTCATCTTGCATAACTGAAACTATACCTGTTCAACAACAACTTCTCATTTCTCCCTGACCCCCAAGCCCTGGCCACCACCATTCTACTCTGTGTTTCTATTTGTTTGACTATTTTGGATACTATATAAATGGAATCATGCAGTATTTATCCTTATGTGACTGGCTTATTTCATTTAGAATAATGTCACCCAGATTCATCCATGTTGTCCTATGTAAGAGGATTTCCTTTATTTTTAAGGCCAAATAATATTCCACTGTATGTATATATTACATTTTCTTTATCCATTTATCTGCTGATGGAGATTTGGGTTGTTTCCATATCTTGGCTATTTTAAGTAATGGTGTAATGAACATAGGAATGCAGATAACTCTTTAAGATACTGATTTCATTTCCTTTGGGTATATACTCAGAAGTGGGATTGCTAAATCATGTGGTAGCTCTAATTTTAATTTTCTAAGGAATCTCCAAACAGTTTCTCCATAATGGCTGTACCAATTTACATTCCCACCAACAGTGCACAAGATTCCCTTTTCTCCACACTCCCACCTTGTTATTTCTTGTCTTTTTGATAATAGCCATCCTACTAACAAGTTTGAGGTGATACCATTTGAGGTGGTATCTTTGTTTGTTTGCTATTGAGTTGTACGAGTTCCTTGTATAATTTCGATATCAGTCCCTTAGATATATGGCTTGCTAATATTTCCTCCCACTCCACAGATTGCCTTTTTGTTGATTGTTTCCATTGCTGTACAGATGACTTTTGGTTTGATGTAGTCCCGCTTGTTTCTGCTTTTCTTGCCTGTGTTTCTGTTGTCATATTCAAAAAAATCTCTGCTAAAACCACTGTCAAAGAGATTTTTCCCTGTTTTTTCCTTAGGAATTTTATGGTTTTGAGTCTCATTTTTAAGTCTTTAATTAATTTTTCATTAATCTTTGAGCATGACATAAATAGCTTCCAATTCAATTCTTTTGCATGTGGATATTCAGTTTCCCAATAGCATTTAATTGAAGAGACTATCCTTTCAACTATTGTGTATTCTTGGTGGCCTTGTTACCGATTACTTGACCATTTATGCATGGGTTTATTTCTGGGCTTTATTCTGTTCCATTGGTCTATGTGTCTGATTTTATACTAGTATAACACTGTTTTGTTTTTGTTTTGTTTTGAGAGACAGAGAGAGAGAGAGGGAGAGAGAGAGAGAGAGAGAGAGAGAGAGAGAGTGTGTGTGTGTGTGTGTGTGTGTGTGAGAGCAGGGGCTGGGGTAGGGACAGAGGAAGAGGTGGAGAGAGCATCTTAAGCAGTCTCCACACCCAGGGCAGAGCCCGATGCGGAGCTTGATCGCACGATCCTGAGATCATGACCGGAGCCAAAAATCAAGAGTTGGACGCTTAACTGAGCCACCCAGGCACCCCAACACTGTTTTCATTAATATAGTTTTGTAATATAGTTCAAGAAGTATGATGCCTCCATCTTTGTTTCTTTTTCTCAACATTACTTTGGTATTCAGGGCCTCTTGTGATTTCATATGAAATTCAGGGTTTTTTTTTTTCTATTTCTATGAAAAATTCATTGGAATTATGAGGTTTCTGCACTTAATCTGTAGATCACTTTGAGTAGTATGAATTTTTTAAAAAACGTTAATTCTTTCCATCAGTGAACATGGGATATCCTTCCTTTTATTTGTGTATTCTTCAATTTCTTCCATCAATGTCTTATTGTTTTCAGTGTATAGATCTTTTTCCTCCTTGGTTAAATTTATTCCTATTTTATTTTTTGACACTTTTAAATAGAATTATTTTCTTAATTTCTTTTTCAAATAGTTTGTTGTTAGTATATAGAAACACAACTGATTTTTGTGTTTTGATTTTGTATCCTGCAACTTAATACATTTATTAGTTCTAAAAGTATTTTGGGTACATGGCATCACCTCAATCTCTTCCCCCACATAGAGAGAAGTCACAGTCTCTCTTGGGGCTCAGCTGTGCCAACTTGAGGGAGGGGCTGATGCCAGTGAAGTCTAATTACTGTTCCTACCCATTTCAAGTGTAGTTGATCTCAGTTTTATGCTCACATGTAGTATCACACTTTCTTGAATAGATTCTGGACCTTTCATGAAGATATTTGTTACTTATATCATAGTTAACTCTGTGCTTCTGTGGGTAAATAAGGGCTGGAAATTCTTACTCCACCACCTTGTTGGTACCAAAACCTTTTCTTTATTTCTTGATACCAACAATTCTACCACAGGGCTCATTCACATTTGCAAGAAAATCCCCATTCATATGACATGTTATTTTGCTCTAGACCACAAAAAGAGATGCAAGGTGGGGCACCTGGTTGGCTCAGTCAGTTAAGGATCCAACTTTTGATTTCAGCTCAGGTTCAGATCTCAGAGTCCTGAGATCAAGCCCTGCCTTGGGCCCTGTGCTGGAAGTGGAGCCTGCTTAAAGATTCTCTCTCCCTCTTCCTGTACCCCTCAACCCCGGTCATGTGCACTCTCGCTCTCTCTCTAAAAACAAAGAGAGAGAGAGATATGCAAGGATTTTTAATTTGTTACACAAAATACCAGAACATTTATACTTACACTAATCAATAGCAATACATGTGTGATACATATTATTCATAAACACAGATACTGAAGTCAAATAAACCTTCTATTTCAAGAAACAGTATTTTAAGAGTACCAAAAAGAAACTCCAAAATAAAAACAGATAAATCTCCTACTTACTCAAGTAAAGCAAGAACAAAAAGAAGACATATACAATGTGTTCCTTTCAGCTCCACCTAGGTGTTTCATTACTTAGAATGCTGACCTCTCTTTTTACAAGATGAAAAATTCCCCCACCCTACCCCGACTTCACTAGATGTGGGAGTTGTTACTGGTCTCGGCCCTGGCACATTCCCTGGTCCTGGCAGCAGTGCCAGGCCTGACAGCCACTCACTCACGTTCTCGCTCACATCTCAAAGCCTCTTTACACTTCATTATGTGATGAATTCAGGACCTCCAAGGGCTGACAGCAGGACCTGGACTCTATGGGCCACCAGGGTTCTGGGTGGGTGCTTCCTTCATTCTTTTAAAGGGAACTCACATTTATATCTGGTAACTCCCTCTTCTGACCTGAGATTGCCTTCCTCAGACCAAAGCTCTCAAGACTCTGACAACTGTGTTGAAACAGTGAGGAGATTCCCAGGCTGACAGCTCTGCCTGGAGCCTTCTAGCTTTGAGAGAAGGCAGGGGCTTCTGTCTCTGTAACACTCAATATTCTGGGATGTTGCTTCCTCCTTTCCCCAGTTCTGGTTCATGGGTATCCTCCTAAAGGCTCTTGACACTTCCATTAAGGGCTTCTTGGGCAATGCCACATCCCTGAAAATTCTTGAGCCATTTCCCTACTCCGAACCTTGAAGAGAATGGGTCCTTGTCCTAGGAGTGATAGGAGATGGGAAATCCACAACTGCACATATCGGGGGGCCCAGGTAAGTGGGCTGTAAGAGAAATAAACTATGTTGGTCTATCCTTCTTTTTCCTGGCCAGGCTTAAGTTCTCATGTAACCTCTGTTCTAATACATTTACTTTTTATAAGGAAGTGGCTGAGTCAGAAAATTTTTTTGAGTCCCTGATCTTTTAAGGTTATCTGAAATCACATATGCAGATGATCCTATAGCCTGCAAATATTATCTCTTTTTTCCCCTTTATTCACACCTCACATTTATTTTAGTACTATTATTGCTCTGGCATATCATAATATACCTGGTATGGAGTAGTTGGTTGCCTCATTCCTCATGCAGGATTCTTTTTTTTTTAAAGATTTATTTACTTTAGAGAGAGAGAGAGAGCTCGCGTGTGAGTGGCAGGAGGGGCAGAGGGAGAGACTCTTCAAGCCGACTCCCTGCTGAGCGTTGGAGCTCAACATGGGGCTCAATCCCACCACCCAGGAGCTCAGGACCTGAGCCAAAACCGAGTTGGATGCTTAACCGACTGAGCCCCCCAAGCGCCCCCTCATACAGGACTCTTACGTTGATATTGTCATGGCTGGGATTCCACTTCCGAACGGCCAGCAGGTAAACCAAGGCCTTCATTCCCATGCGACCCTCCAGGCAGAAGTCGGGGGGCACTTGAGCCTGCCAGGTCTTGCCTGTGCCTCCCCGGCGAACAGTAGAGAAGGTGTTCGGTGTAGTCCTGTCAGTTGTGGGTTGGGTGATCCCATGTCCACACACAGTGTCTTCACCCTTCCCAGGACTCCACCCTCTCTGCTGATTTGAAGATATAGCCTTCGGACAAAGGCCACACCTTCCCAGGACCGGAGGCAAAAGTCAGTGATCACCACAGGCAACACTTCGGAACTCACAGAGCTGACAACTGGGACAGGATTTTTATGGGATCCTACTGTTCTGGCTGGGTCCTTTCATTGTCCTCCTTCAGGTCTATCTCCATGATTTCTGAGAGGCTGAACCTCCTTTCTCTAATAACCTGAGGACTCTGCCCTTAGATGAAGGCTCTTGTGTCAGTGAGAAGCCTTAACTCTAAGTGAGGGTATGCGCAGCCTGACAACTGTGTCTGAGACCGTCTGTGCTTAAGAACAGAGGGGACTGAAGTCCCTGGCATCCCCTATATTCTGCAGTGTGGGTCTCCCCAATCCTTCTACAAGGGTCCTCACCTTGGTTTCTGTCTCTAGGACTTAAGGCTTCACGGGAAATTCCACAGCTCTGCACCTCTGGAGCAGTTTCTGCTTTGCAAACCTTGCAGAGAATGCGCCTCTATCCTGGGAGTGATGTGAAATCGGGAAGCTGTAGCACAAGGCAGGAATCCCAGGCCAGGTGGTGGGCCATCATGGGAAAAAAATACACTTGAGCTATTCCTTCCGTTCGTCAGCCAGGTGAAGATTCTCAAGTAGCTTCTGTTCTGCGAGATCTACTTTCTACAGGTTAACAGATTGTCCAGGCTGATTCTGAGAGCCCCTGATATTTTGAGGTGTTTTAACATTGCAAATGTAGATGGTCATACTGTCACCTAATCCTGTCATTTATTTAATTATACCTCTTAATTATTTTGGTATTCTTTTTGCTCTGACTATATATTCCAATCCAGCAGTTTGGACACAAAGCCATTCTTTTTATCACCTAAGACAAATCTTGAAGTACTGAGAAGAAAACTGAAATAAGAAACACAGGGTGTGGCTCAGGGTGGGAGGAGTAAAATAGTGTGGGCTCTATAATAATTGAGACCAGGAGTCGAGTCCCAGCCTTGTCATTTGCTAGCCCTATGAATTTTGGCACACTGCTGAACTTATGAGCCTCAAGCCCTTCTCTGTGAAGTAAGTTTGATGAGCCCTATCTTGTAGGACTGGTGTAATGTACAGAAAGCATCTGTTGCTGGGCCTGTCTTGTACTGAGACATTAGGGAATGGCAGTTATTACTATGATTATCTTGACCTCAGACATTACCATCTATGCAGCTGAGTTTTGTTTTTTACAACTAAGACATGTCAGAGAATATGCAGTGCCCTGGCCAAGAAAAACCTCCCAATCAGCCAAAATTCTGCTTAGGAATGAAAACATAAGTAATATGTTCTCTCAGCCCCCTCTTTACCATGCTTTTCACTTGTTCTTTATGAAGTACTATCTCACCCTCTTTCATAAGGACAGCTGCTCCTAGAATCTATAATTGTATGGGCAGTGGCTGGGTCTTCTTTGACTAAACATCCCCAGTACAAGCATGAAGACTTCCCAAGAACAGATGCTCAACGTCTGTGTAAAATAAGAGACACGAATAAAGAGGTCTGATTCACTATGATTTATATTCTCAAACATTCTTGACGAACATAAACAAATTGAGGTATACGTCTTTTAAATTTACAAAAAGTAAGACAAACCAAGAATTAACCAATTTTTACTCAATCTATCTATCCATCCATCCATCCATCTATCTACCTTCTGATCCCAACTATTTTAGTGTGGAATTCTCACTTTTCCAAGGATATTCCTATCCTAAAGCCATGTTAGCTTGTTTTGGATCACAAAAGTGCTTTAAGGATGTCTAATTTTTATTTCAAAAAAACAAAAACAAACTCTTACTCCTAAACCTGATAAACAGCAATAAATGTGTGATCCATGTCATTCATAAACTTATATTCTGAATCTAAATAAACTTTATGTTGAAAGGAACACTGCTTGAAACATGTAAACAAACAAAAAGATAGCAAGTTATTTGTGCATATCAGGAACACTAATTAATAGGCCTTTCCAACAACAAAGCGAAGACTCTGCCTCAGCCCTGTCTAGGGACGAGAGGAGCGGCTGGACTTGGCCCGGGAACGTGCACCGGCCTTGGTAATAGAGGCAGCCTGGGCTGCGGCTTGGGCTCGCTCTTCCTCATCTTGCAGAGCCTCTTCATAATGCGGCGGGAAGGCACTGGGGACGGTATCATGGATCTTGGCCAGAAACTCTAGGACTTTCATCTTGCTGGTCTCAGCATGGGCCCTCGGGCCCCACAGGAACTCGTAGCGTGGAGGATCACTGTTGGCCACCTGGCGGTACTCCAGGTACTTTTCCTGCACCAAATCTTGGGTGATGAGCTTCCTGGGCTCCCCAAAGATGAAGTGCCTCCTTCCATCATAGATGCCCAAAATATTCAGGAATCCCCAGATATCTTCCTCAGAGGCGCGGTTGCCACTCAAGAAGATCACACCGAGGAGAGGCATGAGAAGCCCATTCTTAGGAAAGCCCGAGATGCTGCTCACACTGCCGTCACTGGTGAGGTCTAGGCTGCTGACGAGGGTATAGGAGTGACCGCCTGGCTTGACTTCCTTTAATTCTAGGCCAAAGACCAGCTCCACGCGCTCGGAGGCTCTCCTGAGGATCTCGGGGAAGTGCTCCCTGTACCTTTTGTTGACCATCTTCAGCATGTCTGCCTTTTTAATGGGCTCCTTCAATTTATACTTATACAGCAGGAACTGCACCAACATCCCCACCTTTCTGGTTAGAGGATCTTTGCGAGCACTCTCAGGGGAAGTTGAGGCCTGAGAGGAATTTTTATTTTCCTCAACCTGGCTCTTGGCACCTACATTAGCTCTCGGGCGTGAAACACCTGCAGCAGCACTGGTGGTGGCCACACCTTCCTGGGGCTCCTGGGAAGTGCCAGGAACAGGGGAGCCTGAGGGAGCATCCCCAAAAACAGGAGAGGAGGAAGGAGTGGTCTCTTCCCCCTCTGCTGTGGTGGCCTGAGCACTCGTAAGACCTTGGGTCTCACCTCTGTTACGGCGGCGTTTCTCACGAGCACGGAGCTTACTCTTCTGACCACGAGGCATAATGGCTGTGATCAGGGATGGCAGGTAAGGGTGTGAGCCAGTGGACAGGTGATTTGGGCCCCTGCAGGAGGGAGAGTAAGATGGTTTTATCACCTTCAACAGGTAGATTCCACTTTGGTTTTATCAAAGGCCACCTCTGCAGGGTCCTTGAGGGTACTGTTCTAGGACCCCACAAAGGATCCTGTTCTCTTGGTCAGCCTATCCCCTAAGAATCCCAGAGAGGAACCACGGAACCCTTAAAGTGTGTCGTATTTGCATCCTGCTAGCCCTGCCTTGGGTTTACTCAGGTGAGAGCAGCTGTCTGCAGTGAGGCCCCCTGTCTTCTGGCATGTTGGGTCCTCTCAGTTTATCTTTAGTATAATCATGTCAATTCTTGGCAAAGCTGGGGCACCCTCCCCTCTGCTGCTTTGAAGGTGACACCTCAAAGCTCCCTGGGACCCAGGAGAAGGAACTGAAGGGATGCCTCAACCTACCTCCCTGCTAGGGAATACCCAGTGCTGAGAGCTCAGTAAGGTCCTGTATGTCCTGAATTCACTGGGATCCTCAGCCTTCCTTTAAGGTCCTCATCTTGGCTCCTTGAAAGGCTTGGCACCACTCCCCTTTGTTGACTGGTGGCTATACCTTCAGACTAAGAATATCACTGCCTTTAGACCTAATATAAAGAAGTGAGGGGGATGCTCAACCTGACAGCCCTTCCCTGTGATTTCAAGGGCTGAAATCAAAGGGTTAAGATGGATGTTTTGATGTCCCCTCTATTCAGGATTGGATGACCCCTTGATTCCTTACTCAGCTTCCTCAAATTTGCTCCTGGTAGAGAAGCTCCACTTTTTCTTGAACTGATGCCTATGTCCTCATAGTAAGAGCGAACCTCCCTGAGTCCCAAGAGGAAGAAGTGAAGACAACCTTATCAGACCCAACACGGTAAAAGCTATTGCAGGCAGGTTGATGTCCTATGGTAGGTGGTCCCCCACAGGATCCCAACTCAAGGTCTAAATCTGACTCACGACAGGGTCTAAGATTTCTTCCTCTGCTGACCTAGAACCGCTCCCCTCAGACCAAGACCCGCACTGGCCTGCTACCGTGGGGTGGTGACTGATGAACACTTCCGCCTGACACCTATCCTTGAGGTCTCCCAGAGCTGATAATAGGCAGGATTCTTTGGGGCCCCACTGATGTGGCATGGGACATGTGAACAGTTCTCAAGGTTTTCACTCTGACACCTGGCATAATCTCAAATCCTCCCTCTGCTGGCTTGAGGCTGCCCACTTTGACCTGGTCCCTCACCTCCCTGAGATGCCCTAGGAAGAAGTGAGTATAAGGCATCATGTCACCATGCCCAAGTTTCCCAGGCGTGAAAACAGGGATAGGGCTTTATGTGGCC
This sequence comes from Neomonachus schauinslandi, assembly GCF_002201575.2. Classification (NCBI taxonomy): domain Eukaryota; kingdom Metazoa; phylum Chordata; class Mammalia; order Carnivora; family Phocidae; genus Neomonachus; species Neomonachus schauinslandi. The sequence goes on from NC_058419.1 coordinate 101,116,966, forward strand.
CCCTTCTTTCTGGGAGGTGTCCTCCATTCTCACTGGGTATCACAGCCTCAACTCCTGTTAGGAACTGGGTCCATTTTGCTGAAAGGAGCTTGCTCCATTAGACCAAAGCCCTCCCCTTCCTGAGATCACCTCCAGAGAAAATGGGGGGGCACCTCAGCCTGCCAGCTCTGCCCGGGGCCTCCCCTGCTGAGTTTGGGAGTTGAGAGGTAGAGCCCTCAATTCCCTTAGTTGCTAGAGGGAAAAGCAGCTCTCTCAACGTGTGTCTACCCTTCCTGGAGCCTCCGAGAGCAAAGTACAGCGGGGCTTGCCAGTGTGGCCCCCTCTGTTGGGTAAAGGTCTGCTCATAGCCCTCGGGGCCCTCACTGTGAATCCAGTTAGGACCTAGCTCTCCTCCACGTGTACAATCGGGACTACTCCCATACCAAGGCCTTCTCCGTGAGACTTTCTAGGCCAAATTCGGCCAGCCAGTCCGCTGGGACCTTCCAGAGCCCGACCGAAGGGGCAGGTTTGGGAGGCCAACTTTGTTATGGAGGGCGGAATAATCTCTTCAGTCCCCCCCAGGGTCCTCACCTTGACTTTAGACCGGTCCTGGGACACCGTCCCCTGTCCAAAGCACCGCCGCGCCCAGGGGTCGAGGTTCCGCCCAGAACGGAAGTCGGGGGATCCGCATCCGGGGGCGGCGGCACCGGGGTCTCCGGGGGCTGAACGCAGGGGTGGGCGGGGCTCTGTGGGACCCCGGCGCTTGCGGCTCCTCCCTCTGCCAGCCCAGGCCTGCCAGCCCCCAGGGCCCCCACCCTCCTGAGTCCCTAGAGGGGAATCTCTGGTCCTGTCGCTCTGGGGTACTCCTTCCTGAGCCGCACAAGCCTGAAAGCAGGAACAGGGCTCTGGGAGGCGTTTTGTTTTCTTTTAAGAGAGAGAGGTGGGTACGAAGGGGGGAGAGGGAGAGGGAGCATCTTAAGCGGGCTCCGTTTCCAGGGCACAGCCCCGTGCAGGGCTGGATCTCATTATCCTGAGATCATGACCTGAGCTGAAATCAAGAGTCCTAGGCTTAACAGACTGAGCCACCCAGGTGCCCCCTGGAAGGCATTTTTTTTTTTTTTAAAGGAGCTGTACCCTCATCAGCACTCAGAGTCCTCATCTTCAATTAAGGCCGACCCTCCACCCTTAGCAGAACTGGGGCCGCCCCCTTCAGACCAAGGGCTTTTCCTCCCTGAGATTGCACAGGTGGAATCAGTTATAGCTCTTCTGGGGCTCTGTTTGACTCCCTGTGCTGGTAGGATGATCCCTATTGAATTGTCAGGGTTCTTATTATGACTCTTGCTAAGGCCTGGGTTTTCTCTCTTTGCACATCTAGGGCTGACCCCACCTATGCGAGACACTACTGGGAGACTGAGGGGTTTCTTCCACCTCACAACTCTGTCCTGGGCATCCCAGGGCCAAAAGCATCGGGGTGGGTGTTGTGTGGATCCTCTGTTCTGGGGTGAGTGAGTCCCTCATTCTTTTTTTTTTTTTTTTTTAAAGATTTTTATTTATTTATTTGAGAGAGCACATGAGAGGGGGGAGGGTCAGAGGGAGAAGCAGACTCCCTGCTCAGCAGGGAGCCCGATGCGGGACTCGATCCAGGGACTCTAGGATCACGACCTGAGCCGAAGGCAGTCGCTTAACCAACTGAGCCACCTAGGTGCCCTGATTCCCTCATTCTTATTCAGAGTTCTCACCCTGACATCTGACCAGTCTTGGGACTCCAGTGTCTGCTGACCTGAGGCTGCCCCCATCAAATCAAAGTACACACCTTCTGGGGACCGAATTGGAACTCAGAATGAGCCACATCCAGGATAGTATGTCTGTTCTCCTACAGTAGAGGACCCAAACCGGACTCTGTGGAACCCCATTGTTCTGGCAGGGTCCTTCCATCATTCCTCATTTGGGGTCCTTCATATCTATCAGAGGCTGGGACTCCTTCTTCTACTGACCTAAGATTGTCCTTGTTTGGCCGAGGCTCTTAAGTCCTCGAGAGGCCTGAAGAATAAGTGAGGGCATGCTCAGCCTGAGAGCTCTGTCTGAGGTCAGTCTGAGCTCTGTCTGTCTCTGTCTAAGTATGAAAGCATGTAGAAGCCTATGTGTGATCCCCTGTATTCTGGGATATTGGTCACCCAAGGCCTCTAATATTGGGCTTTTCATCTTGGCTCCTGTCCCTTGGATTAAAGGCTTTCTGGGAAACGCCACATCCTTGCCAAAACCTGAGCAGTTTCCCCTCTGCAAACCTCAGTCCCTGTCCTTGGAGTGATGTGAGATGGGGAAGCTAAAGTACAAGGCAGGAATCCCAGAAAGGTGAGGGGCTGTTAGGGGGGAAATGTGCTGCTATTTTCCTTCTCTTCATCAGCCAGACTTAGTCTCATGTAAATTCTCTTCTGATAGATTTATACTGTATGGGGAAGGGCTGTCCAGGAGGACTTTGTGAGCTCCTCATCTTTCAAGGTTATCTGATATTTCATGTGTAGATGATCATATTATCACCTTGTATTCTTTTTTCATGCCTCTCATTTATTTTGGTATTCGTACTGCTCTAGAAATGTATTCCAACCCAGTAGTATGAGCATAGAGTCCTTATTTTCATTGCCTGAGATACATTTTTAAGAAGAAAGGGGGAAATTGAATAAGAGACATAAGGTGGGCCTCAGGCTGGAACTGTGACAGTTGTGGGCTCTAGACTAGTCCAGACTAGGGGTCTAGTTTCAACCCTGTCCCTTAACAGCTGTGCAAATTCAGACACATTACTAAACTTTGTTAGCATCAGGCTCTGCATCTGTGAAGTGGGTTTGATGAGCTCTGTCTTATAGGATGGTGGACTGTAGTTAATATGTGTTAAGTGCCTGGCACAATACCTGGCCTATTGGCAATTCAACATGGCATTTATTGGTATGATTAATTTGAACCACGATTATATCACCCACCCTGCCAGGATTTTTTTTTTTAATCCAGCAGCTGTCAGCAAATATGTAGCATTCTAGAACAAAGAAAATCCAATCAGCCGAAATGCTGATTAGCAAGGAAAACTAAGTAATATTTCCCTATTACATGATAAATCGTTCAATAGGGTATAAAGTACAGTTCCCCAGTTAGATGTAACACAAAGCTCCTAAAATTTCTGTCAAGGATCAATAACTTCCTGCCCTCCTAGGGGTCTTTCCATCCAAACCACCCTTGTTTTCATTAATTTAACCTGCACTAAAAAACCTAGAATTTGCCAAAATACACATGGTAACTTAACCTGAATGCCCTTTCGATGGAGTGGGTTCTGATCACCCCAGCCAGGTACAAAGAGTGCCTAGTGTCTTCTTAACATCTCGCCTCAAGGGAGAATCACCTTTATTTCTCGGAAACTCCCTGGAGACAATGCAATTAAAACATCTAATTTGTACATTGCGTTCACCTGCACGGGGACAAGAGCACAGGACATGTTCCATCTCTGCCCCGGGTGATTTCTCTCTGGTTTCCCCACCATCTCAAAGTAACTTTAAGGGCAGTCTGCCATTCCAGGCCTCACTCAGGGCCCTCACCATGACTCTTGGTAGCTCCTTGCACACTCACTCTGCTTGCCTGAGGCCATCTCCCTTCACATCAAGGCCTTCACCTCTTTGAGACCCTTATGAGCAACTCAGGGGACATCTCATATGACCATCCTTGTGTGGGTCCTCCTAGAGTTGACAGCAAGACCCCTCTCCTGGGCTGGTTTCCTCACCCGTCATTCTGATTCCTTACCTTGACTCCTAGCAGAGTATGGAATTCCTCCCTCTGCCAAAGTGGGATCACCTCCTTCAGACCAAGGACCTCACCTCCTTGAGTCTCCTGAGGAGAAAATAACACAAGACAAAGAAATACAGGACCTGTTTTGTTTGTTTGCTTTTATATACAGGATGCTTGGCAAACCTACTTGAGGGGGAAGTAGAGGGCCTCCGTTTGAAATTCTGCCTGAACCCCCCCCACCCAATCTCACAGCAGGGGTGGGGTGGGGTTCTGAGGTCCCTCTCTTCTGGAGTTATATTATTCTCAGTTCATATGGGAGGTACTCTGCAAAATCACTGCAGTCAGAGAAAAGCAAATGTGAGGGCCTGCAAGGGCCCTCCTGGGGAGGGAGTGACAGCAATGAAGGGTGGAACAGCACTTTGCACCTGCAGGTCTTACAAAGACTTTCATACAGGGAATGAAATATACCTCCCCAATCAATCAGTGCTGCAATGGCGTTTACAATAGCATTTCCAAAAACAGGGCCTGTGAGGTAATATTAGGTGTTATTTTTTTAAAAAAGTCAAATCATTTTAGAGTAAGCCGGCTTAAACAAAGTTGAATAGGTTTTTTTTTTTTTTTTTAAGATTTTATTTATTTATTTGAGAGAGAGAATGAGAGACAGAGAGCACGAGAGGGAAGAGGGTCAGAGGGAGAGGCAGACCCCCCGCCGAGCAGGGAGCCCGATGCGGGACTCGATCCCGGGACTCCAGGATCATGACCTGAGCCGAAGGCAGTCGCTTAACCAACTGAGCCACCCAGGCGCCCCCAAAGTGGAATAGGTTTTAGTTTCTGGTTTTGTTTTCACCGCTAGACTTCGCAGAACCCTCAATATACCAGTATGTACTGAGAGACTCCAAGGGGGATAATAGAACATAATGAGTTTTCTTAACATATTTGACTATAGAAAGATGTCCTCCTGCCATTTTTTTTCACACTGAACCTCAAGATTTCAACACAGAATATTTTAGAGATGCTGTCTATGATGTTCCTGGCAGACCCTCGGCTTATTTTCCTGAATGTTTTTGGTGAAAGTATAGTGGTCCTTGGATGGGACAAGAACACAGGCTGGTGACATTTTCAAAACAAAGTATCTGCTTTAGTGCCTATAAAGATGATATCTAAAGTGCAAGGACATCTCTTTTAGGAAGTGACACAAAATATGAGCTCTTCAGGTATTTTTCCAAAATTTCAACTCCAAGTTAACAGGACTCAACCACATTCACAACTTGCTTGAGATGCCTGATCATTGAGAGACAGTCTAAGGGTTGTGTTAAATATGGGTCACTCCTGAATTTCCCAGGGAATGATACTGTATTAGGGCTACTAAAAGGAGAGTGGATGCACATTTTCTCAGCCCCCAAACCTCCAAGGAGGGAAATAGGCTAGAGCCAGACAACTGTAAAGAACCTAATCAAAAAGGTCTACATACAGGGCAGCTTCAGCGGTGAGTAGGAATGTCTGGAAAGCAGAGGCAAAAATCCCATCTTATGAAATGGCTTTACACAGTGTGAGTGGAATAGCAATGTGGTAATGCGGAAGCTAAAAATTCAGCCAACTGGTACAGGATCCTGCATCTTTCAAAAGACCTAATTCTGGGCCCCTCTGGATATTAGGACTGAGGTTATTGATATTCTTTCTGCCACTCTGATAATGATTCATTCAGAAACCAGAGCAAGCCGTGTTCTTGTACAGTACATACACAGATGTATCTGGGAAAAAACCAAGGCAGGGAATGGAGATGGGGGCTCAGAGCAATGACCCAGAGATGCCTGCAGAAGTCTAGATGGCTACTGCTGAAAACACACATCCACTTTCCTCTTCACAGTTCAAATAAATTTTACAACTAAAGCAATTTCCTGGGCAAAACTGGAACACAAACCCAGCCTTTATCTTGTGATTTGGACTTAATATACACAGGTAATCTAAAGGTGTGTTGATTTGATTAAGTTACTTTCTGAAATGCTGTAATTCAAAGCATTTTCAAGTAAAACAGACACGAGGCAGTGGCTCAAGATAACTGGCATTTAGAAAACAGCATATGAGTAACATATTTAGAGCTGTTTTTATGGCTTCTCCTGGGTAATTTTAGTATTCATTAGCACCTTCATCTCCCAGTGGAACAAAACTCATGAATGTCATTAATATATTGTTTTAGTCATGTACAAGCCAATTAATAAAGTTATGAAATATAACCATTTCTGAAACTTGTGCCTCCAGCATATATTTTAGCAATGCCTCTTCAGTGGGATTTTAGGATTTTAATATTTCCCTCTATGATATTTGGGTAGGTATATGATTTTAAAATACAAAATTCTTCATCAGGGAATTGGAGCAGGGCTTTGTGACTTTACAAAAAATCTTTTCAGTTGAAAACATATCCTTCGAGTAGCCATTGATGTTGAAAGACAACTTCAAGTTTTATAATTATGTGCTACCACATACCATTCTTTCATTGTAGAGCAAGAAACCCAGGACAAAATAAAAACATCTTAATATTTAAGCGGTTTATTAGATTTTCAAAGTGCCAGTCTTGTTTTAGAGAATCATTCTATGTTTCTTCTAACTGGTTTGTACATTTTATTATAAAAGCCTATTCAAAAATATTAATGTTTAATCTTTAAAATGATCATTGTAGAGAGGGAGGAAAATAGGAAAAGCATAGGGAAAACAACAACAACAATATGATCTCCACTACTCAGGGACATCTGCTGTTGTCAAACTATTTTTTTTTTTTTATTTGTTATTAGGCAATTTTGGAGGACTCTGAAAAAAAAAAAACAACTCAGCTTGGCATACACAAACCACCTAGTGAACAATGGCAGAATCCTACCACCTAGCTAGTTCTTTTCAGTTTGCAGATGGGTAAAGAAACTCAGCCCCAAGAAAAGAATACTGCTCTTTAAATTATTCCTCCCTACTTTTCTTCATCCAGTGACTATATACTGCTTTGATTACTGCAGGGCTTTGCTTAAGCTGTTGACAATGACTTTTCTTTTAAAAAAGAACCCCATGGAGAAAAGAGCTTAAAAATTGCATAGGATATTCAGAGAGCAAGAATAAGGGAAACAAAGATCTACCATTAGGATTTGAACTTTAGGCTTTGTCAGTGATTGATGGAGAACACCTAATATAGAATGTCATTTTTCTCCCAACTTTAGTCCACTAAACATTCAATGACCAAGTGGCCTACGTACCTTATATACTTATTTAATGAGCTGGATTTGATGGGATATTTGGGACTGAAAGCTAGAGGTCTAGATCAAGTGTCTGTGATCTAGAGAGATGGGGCCTTAGGTTCTGAATTGTATCAACTGTGTTTCCAAGTCCAAATGGGTAGACCTAAGACTTCCCTGGCTTTCAGTTCCTGACTGCAGATGACTTAGCTATGCTATCCGGAGAACAAAATGGACTCCCCACTAAGAGTAATCAAGACCATCCTTCTTTAATGACAAAAACCACTCAGTATGCAAAATCCAAAACAATATCAGACAATCAACAAAAGGTACAAAAGATATTACAATGTAAATTAAGAACTAAATGTGGCTGAGCTTAAAAGGGCTCTGTTTAAATCAGAGGAGATCCGTGTGAAATTCCAAGTCCATTCACGTGTTGGGAGAACACAATCATGCTGCAGAGAGTCATACAAATGATGCAGGGGAAAAGCGGATTTGTGTACAATGGGAGGGAATGAGATGGGAAATGAAAACCCTGGAAATGGGAAAACAAGACTCAGCACTGGGGAAGTGGTGGGTTCGTTCCAGTTCCTCAGTACTAGCTGAGGGAAAGCAATGGACAAAAGAACTTGTGAACTCTTAAAAAACAGTGGGTTCCATTCCCCCTGGTAATAAAAATCGCTTGGGGACTTTATGAAGAATGCAGATTTCCAGGCCCACCGTAACCCCTGTATCAAGAGGACCCTTGTAATCTAGATTTTAAAACAAGAAGCCTCAAATGAGTCTGATGAGGAGCCGGATTTGGAAACACACTGTTCCCCGCACTGATGTCTTGTTAGCACTTCATTAACAAGTGTTAAACTCTTGGAAAATAAGGCTTTCTCAGAAGATTTAAAAAAAAAAAAGTGTTTTCCATTTAAATTCAAACATACTAATCGGAAGTCCATCGATACCCTAGAACTTCTATGAAAAGGTTTGGTGATTGTTTTTTTCAACTGCTGAGTTTTCCTTCAGTAATGAACATTTTTAGCTGGCTGTGGACATTTATTCAAATACAGGCCTCAAATTGTCCAGATTGTGTCAGGATGGATAAAGTCAGAACAGCTAAAGATGTTACTTGAAACCTTGCTAAGACACTATTAATATTTCAATGTTTTTTGGTAGGTGGAATAAAAACAGAGTTTAGGTCACATATAATTTTCTTTTCCCATGCCTTTTAAAGACTTCTCCACATATTTGTTAACTCCTTTTCATTTCTATACACACAATTTTCTTTATTGCCTTACACTTGCAGTTGCAAGTAGCCTTACTTGCAGTTGCAAGTCGTGTCTACAGGTTACATGTAGAGGTTACATTTCAGTTAATTAACTGTTCAATAGGCATTTTTCTTCTCTGTCAAACGAATTCCAAGAGGAGGGGCACAGATTCTACTTCTTTAATATCTGGAATATTCAAAGTTATTTCTTAAATGTAGTGGACTCTCAATAATGACTTACTCAACAGATTTTTTAAAAAGCATTAAATTTTCTTAATTGAAAAAAAGTTTATCTACCTATGCTATTCAATACAGGAGCCACGAGCCACACTTGGCTATTCAAATTTAAATCTAAAGGAAGCAAAATTAAACAAAATGAACAATTTAGTTCTTTTGCGGCACTATGCACTATTTCAAGGGTTTAGCAGTCCTATGTGGCTCCCACACTGGACACCACAGATACAATACATTTCTGCCAATGTAAAAAATTCTACTGGACGGTGGTGATCTATACAAATCCTTTTGCCTTCTTTCTTTCTTTCCTTCCTTCCTCCAATTATTCACCATTTTTTAAAAAAGATTTTATTTATTTGAGAGAGCAAGAGAGCATGAGCACGGGGAGGGGCAGAGAGCAGGAGAAGCACACTCCCCGCAGAACAGGGAGCCCACCAGAGCGCTGGATCCCAGAATCCTGGGATCGTGACCTGAGCCGAAGGCAGACACTTAGCTGACTGAGGCACCCAGGTGCCCATCACCATTCTTTTAATAAGTATATTTTAGACTCCTTCTAATGGGCCAGACCATTTATATCAGAGCTCTACTGGTGTCAAGAGCATATTGATCCCAGCTCTCAAGGAGTTGATGGTCTAGCTAATAAGCTATTTGGTGTGTACATAATGCAATGACTGCACAGCATATTTTTATTAGAAAAACTCATTCAATAAATGCTTTGTATATATGGACAATTCACATATGTTAACTATTCTAATCTTTTCGATGAACTATCCAATTACATAAATCCTCAGTTTACAGACAACAGTACTAAGTTACAGAAAAGTTATGCCACACTGACTGGTAAATATTTAGAGTATAACCCTTAAAAAGGTTTTTTTTTTTAAGATTTTATTTATTTATTTGACAGAGAGATACACAGCGAGAGAAAGAACACAAGCAGGGGGAGTGGGAGAGGGAGAAGGAGGCTTCCCGTAGAGCAGGGAGCCTGATGCGGCACTCGATCCCAGGACCCCAGGATCATGACCTGAGCCGAAGGCAGACACTTAATGATTGAACCACCCAGGTACCCCTAAAATATTTTAAAGCCCCACCCTTAAAAAGATTCTTGTTTATCCATAATATGGAGCACACGCAAGTTAGGTTTTCTTGTTGTTGTTCTTGTTCACTCAAACTCTCATCCAAACATTTATTAAGTTAACGATGTTAAAATACATGAACATATTTTAAAAAACATCCAAGTCTTGTCACCAAGAAGTTCATAGACCACTGGGGAAATATAGATACAAATAATAACAACACAACATAATAAATGCTTCATTGCAATTAACTGGAAGAATGAATGGAAGCATGGAGATATCTTAGACTGTTCAGAGAAAGTTTCGATGAGAAGGTGACATTTAATCTTGGAAACCACTATCAGAAGACCCTTCTGAGAGAAGAGGACGGCAAAGGTAGAAAGATGGGAAACACCATGGCATATTCTGGAACACGCCACAAGTCAAAGACTGATCCTCTTTGCTGGTTACAATGAAGGAGATGAGCCAGCTACCAAATCTCTGATCCTGGTTTGCAGCTGCAGGGACTACATTAGGTGTGCACTGCCCCCCCCCCCATATGGAAACTATTCTGTATGGATGTATTATTTACTTTAAGTTGAACAGAAAGTACAGAGAGTTTCCATATACCCCATCCCTGCAAAAGTTTATTATTAACATCTTGCATTGATGTGCCACATTTATTATAATTGATGAACTAATACTGATACATTATTTTTTATTTAAATTCAATTTAAATAACATATACTGTATTATTAGTTTCAGGGGTGGAATTTAGTGATTCATCAGTTGCCTACAATACCTAGTGCTCATTACATCAAGTGCCCTCCTTAATGCCCATCACCCAACTACCCCATCCCCCCACCTACCTCCCCTCCAGCAACCTTCAGTTTGTTCCCTATAGTTAAGAGTCTCTTATGGTTTGTCTCCCTGTTTTCCTCTTATGTTTTCCCTCCCTTCCCATATGTTCATTTGTTTTGTTTCTTACATTCCACATATGAGTGAGATCATATGGTATTTGTCTTTCTCAAACTGATTTACTTTGTTTAGCATAATACCCTCTAGTTCCATCCACACTGTTGCAAATGGCAAGATTTCATTTTTTGATGGCTGAGTAATATTCCTCTGTGTGTGTGTACACACCACATCTTCATTATCTGTTCATCTGTTGAAGGACATCTGGGCTCTTTCCATACTTTGGCTATTGTGGGCATGGCTGCTATAAACATTGGTGTGCATGTGCCCCTTCAAATGCCCTGGTTAGTACTTGAATGGGAGATAACATTCTTATTAAGTAAAGTTCATAGTTTACAGTAAGGAAAAGTTCTGTGTTGTATAGTTTCATGGGGCTTGCCAAATGGATAATGTCATATAGTCACAATGACAGTATCAGACAGCAGAGTTTCACTGCTCTAAAAAAAATCCCCTATGCTAGGGCGCCTGGGTGGCTCAGTTGGTTAAGCGACTGGCTTCGGCTCAGGTCATGATCCTGGAGTCCCAGAATCGAGTCCCGCATCGGGCTCCCTGCTCGGCAGGGAGTCTGCTTCTCCCTCTGACCCTCCTCCCTATCATGCTCTCTGTCTCTCATTCTCTCTCTCACAAATAAATAAATAAAATCTTAAAAAAAAAAAATCCCCTATGCTCCACCTATTTATCCTTCCCCTTTCCCTCCACCCCTGGCAGCCACTTTTTTTTTTGTTTTTTTTTACTGTTTCCATAGTTTTGCCTTTTCCAAAATATCATATAGTTGGAATCATAGAGAATGTAGCCTTTTCCAGATTGACTTCTTTCATGTAGCACTATGCATTTAAATTTCCTCTGTGTCTTTTCACGGCTTGGGACCCCATGTCTTGCTATCTCTGAATAATATTCCATTGTATGATTGTATCACAATTTGTTTATCCATTCACCTATTGAAAGACATATTGATTGCTTCTAGATTTTGACAATTATAAATAAATCTGCTATAAACATCCCTGTGCAGGTTTTTGTGGGGACATAAGTTTTCAACTCATCTGAATAAATACCAAAGAGCACAAATGCTACATTGTATGGTAAAACTATGTTTAGTTTTATAAGAAACTTGCAACTTGTCTTCCAAAATGGTCATACAATTTTGCATCACCACCAGCAATGAATGAGAGCTACTATTGCTCCACATCCTCACCAGCATTTGGTGTTGTCAGTGTTTCAGATTTTGGCCAATCTAATAGCTGGCCAATCTAATAGTAGTGGTATCTCCTTGTTTTCATTTGCAATTCCCTAATGACATATGATGTGGAGCATCTTTTCCTATGTTTATTTGCCATCTGTATCTTCTTTGGTGAGGTATGTGCTCAGATCTTTTGCCAAGATCTTCATTGGGTTGTTCATTTTGTTGTCGAGGTTTAAGCATTCTTTTTATATTTTGGATAACAAGCCTTTATCAGATGAACAAAAACAGTTTTATTCCCTTCTTCCCAAACTGTATCAGTTTTGTCTTGTCTTGTCTCATCTTGTCGGCATCCTTGCCTTGTTCCCCAACTTAGGGTGAAAGCATCTAGTTTCCCACCATTTAGAAGGATGTTAGTTGTAGTATTTTTGTAGATGTTCTTTTTTATTTCTTTTTTTTAAAGATTTTATTTATTTATTTGAGAGAGAAAGAATGAGAGATAGAGAGCATGAGAGGGAGGAGGATCAGAGGGAGAAGCAGACTCCCCGCTGAGCAGGGAGCCTGATGCGGGACTCGATCCCAGGACTCCAGGATCACGACCTGAGCCGAAGGCAGTCACTTAACCAACTGAGCCACCCAGGCACCTCTGTAGATGTTCTTTATCAAGTTAAAGAAACTTCCCCTCTATCTCTAGTTTACTGAGAGTTTATTATGAATGAGTACTGGATCTTGTCAGATGTTTTCTGTACCTATTAATATGATCATGTGATTATTTTGTTCTTTAGCCTGTTGATATAATGGGTTACATTAATTGATTGTTATAGCTTGAACTGCCCTTGCATACCTGAAATAAATCACATGTGGTTGTGGTATATAATCCTTTGCATACATTGTTGGATTTGATTTGCAAATATTTTGCTGAGAATTTTCACATCTATGGTCCTGAGAGATATTGGTTGGTAGTTTGCCTTTCCTGTAATGTCTGCCTATTTGGGTACTAGAGTAGTGCTGGCTTCACAGAATGAGTTAGTCGGTATCTATTTTACTTCTACTTTTTGGAACAGACTATAGGAATTGGTGTCATTTGTTCCTTAGATTCCTGGTAAAAATCACTAATGAAACCATCTGGGCCTGGTGCTTTCTGCTTTAAGAAGGTTATGAATTACTGGTTTCAATTTCTTTAGTAGTTATAGGCCTATTCAGATCATTTCTCCCTGTGTGAGTTTTAGTAGATGTATCTTTCAAAGAATTGGCCGATTTCATCTAAGTTACCAACTTTGTGGGTATGAAGTACTCAAAATAGCCCTTTATTATCCTTTTAATATCTGTGGCATCAGTAGTGATAGCTCCTCTTTCATATCTGAAATGATTAATTTGTGTCTTATCCCTTTTTTTCTTGGTTAGCCTGAGTAGATGTTTTGATATTTTCAAAGTGCCAGCTTTTGTTTTCATTGACTTTTTGCTATTGATTTCCTTTTTCCAATCTCAATGATTTTTGCTATTTTTGTAATTTTTTTCTGCTTACCTTACATTTAATGTGCCCTTATTTTTCTAGTTTTCCTAAGGTGAAAGATACATTATTGATCATTCTTTTCTAATATATGCATTCAATGTTATAAATTTCCCTCTAACACTGGGTTTGTCACATCTCATTAATTTTGACAGGCTTTATTTTCATTTAGTTAAAAATATTTTACATTTTTTCTTGAGTTCTTAATGTGTTAGAATTGTATTGTTTAATCTCTAAATATTTTGTGATTTCCCAGCTATCTATTACTGATTTCTATTTTAATTCCGCTGTGGTCTGAGAGCATACTTTTATGGTGTCTATTCTTTCATAGCTGTTAAAGTGTGTTTTATGGCCCAGAATATGGTCTACCTTGGTGAATGTTTCATGTGCACTAGAGAAGAATGTATATTCTACCATTGTTGGAGCAAGTGTTCTATAAATGTCAATTAGATCCAGTTGACCAATGGTACTATTCAGTTCAACTATGTCCTTACTGATTTTCTGCCTGTTGGATCTGTCAACTACTGATAGGTGTTGAAGCCTCCAATTATAGTAGTGGATTTATCTATTTTTCTCTGCATTTTATCAGTTTCTGCCTCATGTATTTTGATGCTCTCTTATTAAGTACATACACACTAAAGATTGTTACATTTTATTGGAAAATCAACCCTTTTATCATTATGTAATGCACCTCTTTATTAGTGGTAACTTTCCTTGCTATGAATGCTGCTTTTCCTGAAATTACTATAGCTACTCCTGCTTTCTTTTAAGGTATACCTTTCTCCATCCCTTTACATTAAATTCATCTGTCTTTATGTTTAACTTGGGTTTCTTGCATACAACATCTAGTTTGGCCTTGTTTTTATTCACTCTTAAAGTCTCCTTTATCTATCCTTTTTTGTTTGCTTCTATTTTTGTCTTCCACTCTTTTTCTGCCTTCTCTGGTTTTAACTGAACATTTTACATGATTCCATTTTCTCTCCTATCTTAGCGATATCAGTTAGACCTATAAAAATAATTAAGAACTTTTTAGTAGTTGCCCTCAAGTTTGAAATATACATTTACAACTAATCCAAGTCCACATTCAAATATTATATGTCTTCACAGGTAGTGCATGTGCCTTATAACAGAGTATTCCCAATTCTTCCTTCCATCCCTTACTACGTAGCTGTCATTCATGTCAATGATAATCATTGAAAATACCCTTGCTAGTATTATCTTAAACAAATTATTTGTTAGATCAATTAAAAATAAGAAAAATAAAAGACTTTATTTTACTTTTATTTATTCCTTCTCTAACATTCCTTCTTTCTTTGTATAGATCCAAGTTTCTGACCCCCATCATTTTCCTTCTTTCTGAAAAACTTTTAACATTTCTTGCAAGCAGGTCAGCTAGTGACAAATTTCTTCAATTTTTGTTTGTCTGAGAAAGTCTTTATTTCTCCTTCACTTTTGAAAGACTTTTGCTAGATACAGAATTCTAGGTTAGTGGTTTGTTTTTTCAATACTCTAAATATTTCACTTCATTCTTTTTTTGTTTGCATGGTTTCTAAAGAGAAGTCCAATTTAATTCTTATACTTGATCTTCTATAGGTAGGCATTTTTTCCACTGGCTTACTTCAGGATTTTCTCTTTGTTTTTGAGTTTTCTACAGTTTGGATATGCCTAGATGTCGATTTTTCTGGTATTTACCCTGCTTCTGCTCTGAGCTTCCTGGACCTGTGATTTGGTGTCTGTGTATAATTTTGGAAAATTGTCAGCCATTAAAACTTCACATATTTCTTCTGTTCCTCTTTCCTCTATTTCTGATACTGATATTACATATATGTTACACCTTTTGTAATTGTCCTACAGTTCTTGAATAATCTGTTCCGTCTTTTTCACTCTTTTTTTCTCTTTGTATTTCAGTTTTGGAAGTTTGTATTGATATAACTTCAAGCTCATTGCTCCTTTCCTTGGCTGGGTACAGTCTACAAATAAATCCATGAAGGACATTTTTCATTTCTGGTAGTGTTTTTGATTTCTAGAATTTTCTTTTTATTCTTTCTTAGAGTTTCCATCCCTCTGCTTACATTACCTATCTTTTCTTGCATGTTGTTCACTTTTCTCATCAGAGACCTCAGCATATTAATCATAATTAGTTTAAATTCCCAGTCTGATAATTCTGCAATCTGTGCTATATATGTACCTGGTTCTGATACTTACTTTGTTCATTCAGACTGTGCTTCTTGTCTTTTAGTATGCCTTACAGACTTTTGTTGAAAGCCAAACATGATATACCAGGTAAAAGGAACTGAGATAGTGAGAGTTTTAGGTTTATCTGCCTAGGAGTTAGACTATGTTTACTGCTTGCTGTAATTGTGGTGTCAGAGGCTGTAATTTCCTTTAGTGTCCTTGTTTTTTCTCCCCTATTGCCTTTGGGTTTTCCTAGCAACATCTTAAATAGGGTTTGAGGCATCCGGTTCTTTTAGCTGTAATCCCCCTTATTATACAGGAGCCCTACTGATACGGTGGTAAGGCGTGGGGGGAGGGGAAGCATTCTATAGTTCTATGGTTAGGTCTTAGCCTTTTAGTGAACCTAAGTAGGTATTTCTCTTCCACGAGATGGAAGGCTAGAGAGAGTTGGGTTGGGTATGTCCCTTCCCCCATGTCAGTTAGGCTTTGGTAAAACTCTAGTTGATTAGGCTCTGGTAAAATAATTTCCCTTGAGGAAAGGCCTTGTTAAGGAGAACAGAGGGCTCTGGGGGTATTTTAGAAGTGTTACTTTCTCCTCTCTCTCTCCCTAAAGTATGAAGGGATTTTTTTCTGAGATTTTACTGAGAACTTGGTAGGGCGCCTAAAGGTAAAACTCAGGAAAGGGTGGGGAGGCTCCTAAGAACAGGCCCCCTTGGAGTTTCTCTCAAGCTAGTCTACACTGAGCCTCCAGCAATTCATCAATTTCGATGTAAAGTTTTCCTACTATTCTGGCTCTAGCTGTGGGCTTCTGCTTACAACCGAGGTGTAATTAGGGCCTAAAATTTCTTACTCCCATTTGAAATTGCAATGCTCTGACCTTGGCACGGAACAATTATTTTCTAGCCTGGTTTTCTCCATCCTTTTATGTCTCTAAACAGTTGTGCCACATGTCAAGAGGTTCTAACTAAGGACTGAAAGGTGCCCCCCCATTTCATATGTTGAAGCCTTAATCCCCATGTGACTGTATTGGAGATAAATCCCTTAAGAAGGTAATTAAGGTCAAATGAGGTCATAAGGGTGGAGCTCTCATCTGACAGAACTGGTGTCCTTATAGAAGAGGGAGAGCTAGCAGCTTCTAGAAGAGGGAGAAACACCAGAGATCCCTTCTTCTCCCACCCCCTTTCCCTTTCTCTTCAGTATGTGAGGACTCAGGAATTCCTGAGATGTCGCAGCATTAACTGAACCCTACTAGAACCTCAATCTTGGACTTTCCAGCCTCTAAAACTGTGAGAAAAGAAATTTCTGTTATTTAAGTGGCCCAATCTTTGTTTTTTTGTTATGGCAGCCCTAGCAGATGACAGTCCTTTGTTGAATAATGTAACCTGGTTTATGGAAAAGTTTGAGTTTGGTGCTATCTGAAGTGGCTGCAGTGTTTTCAATTACTGTCTTCTCTCATGCACTGTTGTATTTCCCTTTCCAGTACAGCAATATGATCTTCTGAAGATTCCATAGCCTTGTGGCCACGTTTAGTTACTAAAACTTAGTTCAAGTTAAAGCATCGATTTCAAAGTTGTTTTAAATCTCATTTTTTCCCTTATCCTCAGGTCAGGTTTGAGTGGAAGTCCTGACTGTGGGATTTGAGCTGGGATGTGTGGGCAGGGTCTGGCTCTGAGAGACCTCTTTCCTCTATCTCTTTAAAACTTAACCTCTCTGAGGTTATCCTTGCTTCTTCAATGTTGACAGGCTGAAGATGCAATCTGTGTGGCAGTGCCCAAATTACTGAGCTTTTCATTGGACACATACGTAAATTCTTCATGGGTCTCCAAGAAGCCTCTCTACTATGCTGTTCCCTGACAGGACAGGCCCCCAATGTAGCAGAACATCCTATAGCCTCTTACTGATGAGGTGTCTCACCTAGTAGCCAGCCTCCTTGACTGGGCTATTAGCAAAATTGTTCTAGTCAGGTAATCTTGGCAGTGATCCCTGGAAATTCATACATGTTTCCCATGCCAAAAGGAGGGAATTCGGACTCTTCTACTGCTTCCCTCTCTCTGCAGTCTCTGTGTGTTTAGTCCTATTTGTCCTTCTTAGATAAGCACACAGGTGAAATCCTAAACTGTGTTTAAGATTTTAACTTATGTCAAAAGAGGAGGTCTTTAGGAATAAAATGGACTCCTTAGCACAAGGACAAACTGAGGACCTTGTGAATTCATGTTTGGAAATATTATCTTATCCTCTAATTCTTGAATTGTTATTCAACTTCCACGGGATGAATCTTATACTTCATTAATTCAACAAATATTTAGTGAGCATCCAAAGTATACAGTGCACAAAAATAAAGTTGTCCAGAATTCTCCCTGCCCTCAGATATTTCAGGAGAGCTAAAATAGATACATAAATATTTTTAATATCAAGGTAAAAGATGACAGGTGACATAAGAAAAGTGTTCTGAGAATTCAAAAAGGAAGAAATAACTCTATTTTTGACTCGCCCATGAAAGACTTAGAGAACAGGACACTTGGGCTGGGTAGGATTTATGTATCAGAGAAAGAAAGGATATTCTAGATTACAAAACAATAGCACAGAAATGGAAAAATACTTGAAATTGTTGGGGAAAAGATATCTTTTTAAGGTATCCCTCCTTTGATGTTAATATTGGAAGTAGAAAGATATAGGGAAAAGAAGACAAGAAGGAGTAGTAAGAACTAATTAAGCAGTTGGGTTTTTCCACCTTTAAGCTGGGCTGTGTTGCACTTTGTACAAACAGGATACTGATAAATCTGTTAAATCCCAATTATGCTTAAACTCCTCCTTCTTTTCTATTAAATTAATAGACATTAGAGTAACGAGTCTTGTAAAACAAATTTACATCTTTATAATTTTTTCTTAGTTGGTCAGTCATTCACTATGTATATCTAGCCACCATGAGAAATATAAAAGTTAAAACAATCTCACCCCAGCACGAACTTAAAATTTATTTTCCTTTCCCGGATTTGTTGCTTTTACCCAGATAGGAAAATAATTGATGCCCATGAGCCTGATTTGATTATAGTTTATTATTCAACCCCAATCCCCAACACACAGTTACTATTCTTCCCACTCCTGTCATTAAGAAAATGTAGGACTAACTTCTGACATAATGTTAACTTAAGCTACTACTGGTTACTACTGGAATAGAATGGTTGTGTTTTGGCTCTTTATCATTGAGTGCCAAAATGAATTTTTGAATTTCCAATTGGCATATTCTTTCTCTGGGGTTTCCATGAGTTTGCAGTGACTACTTTTATCAAGTATATATGTATTCCTTACACAGATTTTCCAAATGAACTGTCAATCAAACTGCTATTCCCGTTTCAAAAATGAAGATAATGTAGGTATAAGAAACTAGGTAAAGCAAAGCTCCTTTATTACAGGGATTTTAATTTTAGCAAGATCTTTTAAATCAGCCATTCCAGTATGATTCATCTAATCTTTTCTGCTGATTACCAGAGGCAAGGTGTATTTGAATGAATGTAAGGCAGAGAGGCTTGTTAGAACAGTCCGTTCATCAACTGATCGTCACTACATCCTATTTAACAATATACACGCTACCTGTAGATGTCACTATACCCTTATAATTCTTCTCAGTGACCTACACTCCGCACCACACCCCCCCACAACTGTCAGTTACAGGAAGGAATATTTGAAGGAATGTTGAATTT
Source organism: Neomonachus schauinslandi (assembly GCF_002201575.2). NCBI lineage: Eukaryota > Metazoa > Chordata > Mammalia > Carnivora > Phocidae > Neomonachus > Neomonachus schauinslandi. The sequence goes on from NC_058419.1 coordinate 101,136,010, forward strand.
CTGTTTTCTAAACAGAGAAAAGAAAGGCAAGATTTCCTGGAATACAAAATATAAAATCAGACAGTAACACACAGACCAGAAGGAGTGCTTTCAAAAGTAGATAATTATATTTACCACCTTTGTTTCATTAGTCAATTTGATAACCTTTCAGGTTAAAAACAAGATCCAACCAAGAATGTGGCTATTACCTCTCTTTTGTTGTATATTTATGCATGATCTGTAAAATCTTAGCCTAAAATAAAATCACATTTCAACAACTGTTTTCTCATAAGATATTAGAGGAGTTGAATAAAATATATTTTTTGTTTTTAAGAAAAGAGTGTGAAAATGATGCTTTCATGGATTAATGGCAGAAGAAATATAAACAAATATGCCTGGTTTTAAGAATAGTTTTTTGCTTTGGCAGCCTTTTGCCTGAGAACTGGAACTGGCAAAAGCTCAAAAACTAGGCATGAGTGATTTGTTGTCTTCTCTCCACTCAGTTGCGTGACACAGCAGTTAACACATAGGAAGGGATGCTGTATAAAACATTCATGATAGTAGTATAGGAATTTCAGGCAAGCCAAGCGCTCAATGACAATTCCTGAAGTAGACTATGGATGTTGCTAGAGCAAGAAATCACTGGGCATGGGTGCTAAGGTTTTGGCAGTTTTCCTTCTTGCACTAGGCTACCAAACACTGGGCCCAGTTTTTTGTTCATTGCACAGTCATGTCCCTTTCATTAATTGGGACGTAGGGATTCCTTTATCACAGCTCGTAGCATAGCAAAGTGTTCCAAGTGGGAAGAGAAGGATACTCAGAAGTGACTTAGGTGTCTTACGAGGCCTAGAAGGTCATACTTAGTCTAAGTAGAAAAGACAGACCTCCCTCAGGGAGAGAAACACAGCCAAAGTTGAAGCAGTAAATGATCTCAGCTTTTCAAAGGCAAAGAGAGTTAGAGAAAAGGAGCTCCAGTTAATTAAACACAGCTTTTCAAGTAGGAAAGTGCATGTCCAAGTTATCCTCTGGTTGATGCTGATTGCCAAAGGGCAGGTTCACCAAAAACTCCACTGGATCAACAGGAGGATTATGGAGTCATATCCTTCTACACAATAGGCCCCGAAGAGAGAGAGAAAAAAAAATCAAGTAAGTCATAGAGTTGGAAGGACCATGAGTGAAAAAGTAAGAAAATAAAGATAAAGTAAGGTGTGTAGAATGGAAAAATCCGAAATAAATCCTATATAAGGGTATGGATTTGGGCAAACGTCAATAATGGCAAGGCTTAACTGAGGCATCCTGAAGCCAGGGGTAGCCACTGCTGATGCTATTAAGGCCTTGCATTGTGGTTATTTGTAAATGTTCTTCATACTCCTGTTAGACAGCAACTTCTTAGGGGGCTAAAACAGAGTCTCATTCATCTTTGTTCCCCCGTAGCACTCAGAAAATAATCTGGCACCTAATGGATTCTCAAAAATCATTTGTTTATTAAATAAACCAAGGAAAGTAAATGATATACAGTGGGGGAGAAAGGTTCTTGGGTGCTGTCAATGAAAAAGAACGGGAGATCAAAAAACAGTTCTAATGCCTGAATTTGGAGATTGGAAAAGTTGGAGCTACTGTTAGACCCATGGCATGTAGAAGGAAGGTTCAATTTGTAAACAAGAGATTCAATCCCTTAGAGGATAAATGGAGATGGTCTGTATTTAATGCAAGAATCTATAATAAGTGGGGCTTAAATCTGACTGGTTGGACATATAAGACATTAGGAAAGGGGCTGGAAAGGCATATTTGGGATTCCTTAGTGGAGAACACATTTAAATTTTCAGAATGAGGGTGCCTGGGTGGCTCAGTCGGTTAAGTGTCTGCCTTCAGCTCAGGTCAAGATCCCAGGGCCCAGGGATCAAGTACCTTATCAGGTTCCCTGCTCAGCGGGGAGTCTGCTTTTCCCTCTCCGTCTGCCCCTCCTCTCTGTTCATGCTCACTCTCTCTCCCTCTCTCTCTCAAATAAATTAAAAAAAAAAAAGAATTTTCAGAATGGAGGAACCCCCTGAGAGAATGTGTATAATGTATTACGTATATGAAGAAGGTCAAGAACTAAAGATTTGGGGATATCTAGAATTAAGAGGTGGGAGAAGAAAGAGAACTCAGAACCTGCTGAAGACAGAATAGTGTTATATTAGCTGAGAAAAGAAAACCGTGGGAAAAAAGGCAACCATGCTACACAAATGAACAACATATAATAAAGAAATTTAGATGGATAAATAAAAATAGCAAACAAAAAAACCCTTTACTATTTTTTTCCCAAGAGGTCTTTAGTTGCTTAAGAGAACTGCCTTACTCTGACATAGTACACTTATAAGTTAGACTTCTGACTGTTCAGGAAGGAGTTGCGGGGCGCAGTGAGTGGGATAAGTGGTGAGCATACTGAAACCACATATACGGGCAGAGTATGTAAAAGAAGATGTCATAACAGATCGATTATGTAGGCTCAAGGTGTAGGAAATAATTTTTTTTACTCCATGGTCTTTTGCCTTCTCCATGGATGGCCGAACTAGAACTGAAGCTAGACTAACTTCACATGTGGAGAGGTGAGAGAAATAAGGAGGGTGCAGCATTGAAACATTCATTCATGATTTTTGTATTAAGAGAAAACAAGTATTTATTTAGTTTAAAAGTTTTTATACCTCATTTTTTGGGGTGGAGGGTGTATGGGCTATTCTGAGTCTTTTGAAATATACTCTCCCCCCAGAGGAAAATGCACATTCACATTTAAAGTTACCTGAAATGACAAGATCTATAGATCTCTTCGAAGGATCCCAGGGTAAGAAACCCTAATTTAGCAAAGAGCCTGCAAATTCATTGACTTGATTCTTTTTCTTTTTATTATGTTAGTCACCATACAGTACACCATTAGTTTTTGATGTAGTGTTCCACGATTCATTGTTTGTGTATAACACCCAGTGCTCCATTCAGTATGTGCCCTCCTTAATACCCATCACTGAGCTAACCCATCCCCCCACCCCGTCCTCTCTAAAACCCTCAGTTTGTTTCTCAGAGTCCATAGTCTCTCATGGTTCATCTCTCCCTCTGATTTCCCTCCCTTCATTTTTCCCTTCCTTCTCCTAATGTCCTCCATGCTATTCCTTATGTTCCACAAATAAGTGAAACCATATGATAATTGACTTTCTCTGCTTGACTTATTAAAGGGAGAAGAGCGCAGTAGGGATCAGGAGTCCTGAGTCCCAGTTCCACTTCTCCCACCTCAGCTGTGTCACCATGAAAACATGCTATTATCTCTTAGAAGACAATTTCCTTCTTTACAAAATGAAGACATGATTAAATTATCTCTTAGGTCCCTTTTAGTGAAACATGTCACATGTTATGTTTCTACTCAAAAAGACAACAGAGAATATTATCACTGAGCAATTCATCTCCATTTATATATTTCTTTTTGCAAAAAGCAACAGGCCATTTTACAGATTATAAGATACACATTTCAATATATACCTAGTGAATACTTAAAAGACAGGCGTTAATTGTATTTCAAACCCCTGTGTGAACGCTAGCTGCTCCTAAATAACTCTTAGTTTCAGTACAACTTTTTGGGACTTTCCTTATTATTATTAGCTTTACTAACTTTGAACTCTCTTTTATAGGAGATACCCTAGCAGCTTGGAACACTCTCATAGCAGGTCTCTTTCACCAGGGCAATGATCAAATTTAACTTCTTAGGAACATTAGACTACTGTTACTTTTGAACATTTTGAAGTTCTTCTGCAAAACAAGAACTGAAGAAGTCAAACAAGCTTCTTCACAGAAAGCAAGAGCCTAGTAACAGAAAGAGTGGCAGGGTCAAATGGAGGTGCTCAAGATTACAGAGAAGGAGAGAAGAGATGAAGGAATCAGAAGTGAAAGGAGGTGGTGAGCACTGAGTAATGCACAGACTTGTTGAAATCTATGTTGTACACCTGAAACTAATGTAACATTGTATGTCACCTACAGTAATCAAAATAAAAATTTTTAAAAAAAATTTTAAGAAGTGAAAGGAGAATGAGGAGAGGACAAGCTAGGTGAATTTCTACTCCATGTGCTATATCGTACCATATGAGTTCATCAGGAGTGGCTTCTTAAGAATGAACTCAAGGCAGGTAGGTCTCCAGCTGAGAGTATTGAACCTCCACACTTTGGGAACCCACATTCTGACCAAATTGGAGGAGAAGGAAAGAAGAGTTATCTTTCTGGTTGTTCTCAACCTAAGTGACCTCTTTAAAGTCATTAAGCAAAGTTTCAGGAAAGCATCTGTCTTCCAAACTAGCACTTTTCTAGAACCTTGTGAAGAGGCATTTGGGGCAAATATAGTTTAAGGAACTTAGCAGGATAGGATGATTATGGGAATACTTAGGTTATTAGAGTTAATTCTAACATGCAGCCAGAATTTTTAGCCTCTATTTCAAAAAAGGGAAAAATATTCAAATACTTAACAGCAGAACGCTCCTAATCCTAGATACTCCTTAGAAAGCCCACGAGCATCACATAACAATGGATCCAACAATACTAAGGCGTGAACTCAAACTGCGGTACAGAACCAGGAGAATTGCACCCCTGCATGCACTGCTACTTGATTTCTAAATCTGCCATAATTGCTTGCAAAGAGCTGAGGCAGCAATCCTGTAACAGCACTGCAGGGACAGCAAGTAATAACCTTCCAGATGATTTTTTAAAAACCAAACATTACCAAGATTGGATCCAACCAGTGTTCAAAAGCCCAAGTTCTTGATATAGGAAATATTCAGTTCTTCCTGGTACATCTTGCAAAACGCTTTGGAAGGTATAGTTATTTTCTGACCCCAAGAACCTTTAATTTAACATGGCAGATGTAGACAGCTTTGCCAAATTTGTGAAGTCAGGAGCTTAGCACAAGACAACACAACTGGGGCCCACGACATGAGGTGGTTCTCTCAACTGCACTTAGAGTTTCAGAATTTTAGCTGGACAGTATGTGATCCTTAGTAGTTTAAATATAAATGTATATATAAAGGTTCCAAACAAATTCTTCCCTCTCTGTTCACTGTTCAGTTTATTCATTCATTCAGTTAACATTTACTGAGGAGCAACCATACATGTCAAAAATGAAAATGGACACTTTGGATATAAAGACAATTTGACAAAACTCGCATATTCAAAAAGCTCACACTTGAGTCAAGGAGATAGGCACGTAAAGAAATACAGGATTATGTGAGGAATTCTAAGGCAGTCACAAGCAGAAAGAATCTGACTCAGCCTGGGTGGGCTGAGCTGAGTCAAGATCAATCATTAGTTTACTAATTGAACAGAGCATGATGCAAATTCAGGACAAAGTCAGTTAATGCAAAAGTTTGGTGTTTTTACTTCTCGCCCTTGCTTTGTTTATGGTAACTTCAGTATTGTATTAGACTTATTTCTTCTCCTGTCTGTCTTCCCCACTAGATTATGATGCCTTAAAGGCAGTTCTGATATCTTTATCATCTTTTATTCCCAGGGCCCACTCCAGTAGTAAGGGCTCAATAAATACCGTAGAATAAACGACCAACCAAGTAGAAAGAAATTATTATAACTGATGCTATAAATTATCTACCTACCCACCTACCACCTATCTATCTATGGAAACCTGTTTCTGACTAGACAGTCTTGGTTCTTCCTTTGAGCATTTTTAAAATTATGCAATAAATTTCCATCATGGAACAGTTTTTTTTCTTCCTATATACTATCAGGGAGGGTCTCTAATTTTATAAGAGAGAATGATGTATAATGGAAAAATTGTCAGTGGATCCTGTGTACTAGTATATGCCAAAACTTTAAAAAAAAAATGGATACATTTTATACGAAAATCATGAATTTCAAACAATTTTTTCAATTCTGGGATGTTTTCTAACAATAGAAATATTCTATTTATAAGACAGATTCCAACTGTGAAACAGGAGGCATGGGTGACAGATTTTGCTACGCTGAGATACTGATGATGCGACTGCATGCAGAATGGCAGGAACATCAGAAAGGGAGACAGAGCTTTTAAAATTTTAATTAGAAAGGACAAAGGCAATTTCTCTTTCCTGAGTGGAACCGCTAGAGTGGAATGGATATTGTGATTTAGGCAGAAGTACCGGGCTGCGAGTCTTCCAATAAAAGATGGGGCAAGTGGTCATCTAGGTGTCTGTGGTCACTAGGGTCGAAGGAAGCCCGATGCACAACCCGGTGTCAGCTACTACAGGTCAGAAGAGACAGTGGTGACCTTAAAATCAGGCCGAGAGGTCGGAGACGTGCTGGGGTCGGGCAGGAAGAGCCGCTCCGTGCCTCCCTAAGGACGGCGGCACCGTCTGGCAGTAAGTGGGGATTGGAGCAGCCACCCCGGCAGCAGCAGCGGCGGAGTCAGCCCCCAGAGGTTCGCGCAGGCTGCGGCAACATTGTGCCAGGCTCCGGCCGGAAGGCACCCTGCTTATCGCCCTGCGTTAGCGTGCTATTTACGACAGAAAGGGCCAGGAACCAGAAGCAATACCGCAGTGTAGGGGAGCGGGGAATAAAGGCACTGAAATAGTAGGAGTCCCGGTAGCCCGTCATGAGACGCCGGGCAAGTCTCATGTCCATCAGTAATTAGCAAACCATGCCTTGGGGCTGTAGGACCGGGTCTCTTTTCAAAGGATTGGCTTATTTGTAAATGGTGGCTACTGTTCTCTTACAGGCATTCAGCTCATAAAAACTACTGACCCCGATGATATGACAAAACGAAACTGTATGAGTTCATTAAGGTCTCTGGGTCAGACACAACTGGTGCTACACGCAGATTCCTCCCGCAGCCCTCGATTTGTGTGCCGCTGTGGCTCATCTTCTGTGTGCTTTTGTTTTCAATGGCTTTCATGGGAGATCTTCAAAGCACTGCCTGTAGAGGGCTTTTAGCACTTGCATGTTGATGCCACATCCCAGCCCCTTAGCCAATGACTGACTGACTGGTAGTATGAAAGCCCACCTTCCTCACCTTACAGAACGACTACCTTGGAGTTACAAAATACGCTCCAGAGCTCCCTGCGGGATCAGCCTGAGAGGGGGCCTTCACCTGAAATCACACCTTTGTTTGGCTTTGTCTATTCTGGTCCCCCTATTGTCCCTCCCAGTTTCTCTCAGGAGCACTTCCTAAATAAATCAGTTGCACCTTAATCTTTATCTTTTAGGGTATGCATTCAAGGAAACTTCCCTTAAGACCAATGACTTAGTCACTGGAAAGTTACCTGGACCCCTTTATGATGCTTTTTTTCCTCCTTCTAAAAACTTTATTTTTAATTTTTTTTTATTTCTTTAAAAAATTCCGCTTAGTTAACATTGTGTTCTACTGTGTGTCCACTTAGTTAACATTGTGTTCTATGGTGTTCAGATGTACAAGAGTGATTCAACACCTCTATACGTCACCCAGTGCTCATCATAAGTGTACTCCTTAATCCTCATCACCTGTTTCACCCATCCCCCATCCTCTCTCCTCTGGTAACCATCAGTTTATTCTCTATAGTTAAGGGTCTGTTCCTTGGTTTCTCTCTCTTTTTTCCGTTTGCTCATTTGTTTCCTTAATTCCACATATGAGTGAAATCATATGATATTTGTCTTTCTCTGACTTATTTCGCGTAGCATAATACCCTCTAGCTCCATCCATGTTGCTGCAAATGGCAAGATTTTGTTTTTTTATGGCTGAGTAATAGTCCATTGCGTATAGATATGTGTATGTATGTATGTATGTATGTATGTGTGTGTCACACCACTTTGTGCATTCATCAACTGACAGACACTTGGGCTGCTTCCATATCTTTTTTTTCCTTCACAATTCTAACATAGAATTAGGAACAAAGTGCTATGGGCACAAGAAAAGGGCACCTAAATTTTCCTGGGGAATCACAGAAACACAGGAAAGGTGATGTTAAAGATGAGTTTTAAAATTTACAAAGGAGTTTTCCAGATGAAATGGGAATGATATCTTGTCTTTAAACCTATCTATTCATTAATGGTGAAAATAATAATATCTATCTGTAGTGTGTTACTAAGTCCTTGGTGCTGTACCAATAGTACGTTTTAATCTTATTCTTTTTTTAAATTTTATTTTATTATGTTATGTTAATCACCATACATTACATCATTAGTTTTTGATGTAGTGTTCCATGATTCATTGTTTGCGTATAACACCCAGTGCTCCATTCAGTACGTACCCTCTTTAATACCCATCACCAGGCTAACACATCTCCCCACCTCCCTCCCCTCTAGAACCCTCAGTTTGTTTCTCAGAGTCCATAGTCTCTCATGGTTCATCTCCCCCTCTGATTCCCCCCCTTTACTTTCCCCTTCCTACTGTCTTCTCTTTTTTCTTTCTTTTTTTTTTTTAACATATAATGTATTATCTTATTCTTTAAAATGAACATACTAGAGCACCTGGGTGGCTCAGTCAGTTAAGGATCTCCTTTCGGCTCAGGTCATGATCCCAGGGTCCTGGGATCGAGTCCTGAGTCAGACTCCCTGCTCAGTGGGGATCTGCTTTTTGCTCTCCCGCTGCCTGTTCTCCCTGCTTCTGTACTTGCATGCTTTCTTTCTCTCTCAAATAAATGAAAAATCTTTAAAAAAACTATTTAAAAAAAATAAAATGAACATATGAGGCATGTACAATCATGCCCTTTCACATGAGAAATCCCCAAATTCAAAAGGTCTAGTAATTTGCTCAAATCATACAGCAAGTCACCAGCAGATCAGGGATTTAAACACAGGTATTTTGACTCTAGAACTCACTTGACTTTTGATCACTTTGCTATATTGTCTTCTTGGTAAACAACATTAAAATAATAATTGTCTTCAATCTCATTTCCTCTACAGTGTCAAGGTTGTGTTTTTCTTTTTCTGGCTGATCCCTTTTAAACCCAGTCATGATGAAAATAATGTTTAATTCATGTATGGTTCACTGTGTTAATATTTAGAATGTTATGGAAAGAAAAAAGGAAAATAAAAATGTGTCTGACTTTTTAGGAGTCTGTTGTTTGTAACAGAAGTAGAAAGAAAGTGTCTTTAAATTTTTTAAAGGGAATCATATTTTAGGACAGGATCAATGGGAAAGACAGCTATAAAGTTGCAAAGTGAGGATCTCTGAACTTGGAAGGCCAGAGTTCCTACACTTAAATATGATCTAAGATGATACTGGAGACAGAATACTGACAGGTCAATACAAGCCTTGGAAGACTTTTTATTATTATTATTATTATTCCTCTGAAATCTTGCTCTTTTCCTGTCTTTTTCAATGATTATTTCATAGTAACACCAACTAATTCCTGTTTTTAAAGCAAGTAAGCAGTGATGAGTGTATTGTTTGGAACATCCTTTTTATTTTAGTTCTCTATAACTGAAGAAGCTTGGTATTCAACCTGTATTGATATTTATGGGTACCTCCATCACCCCTTCTTAATTATAAAGCCCAATTTGACTCCTAACTTCCATCACCTTTATCCCTTAATCCTGAGACATTTTTCTTTAGTTACTTGACACCATAATCTATTTTTTATTTCTGTGTTTATATCTGTCTTCCCCACTAGAATGGAAGCTCAATGTGAAGAGGGAGTTTGTCATGTTCATCATTATGTCTCTAGCATCTTGAGAAAAGACTCGTATATATTAGGCACTCAATAAATATTTGTTGAATCAAAGAATGGATGACTAATGACTGTGCCTGAGGATAGTACAAAATACCTGGAAAGGAATTGCTATGCCTCTCTAAAATTTACCCTAAATCCTGAAAGCACTGTACAGTAATGGTAGATTGGGAAGCATGAAGACATAATGGAGTAAAAGTTTTGCCATTTTTAACTGGTTAAAATCTTAAATTAAAATCTTGGCTTTGAAACTTATTAACTGTTTAGTCTTAAGGAGATATTTAATATTCCTACCTAAATGTTCTCATCAGTAAATGGGAATAAGAAAGACTGCCTCATAACTTATATGGGTCACATAGTTGTCACTCATTAAATTTTAGTTCCCGATGCAGAGACAAAACTTTTTGGGTTTTTTTCAGAAACAAAACTTTCAGAAGTTTACTTGCAAAGAATTCTGAAAATTCTCCAGGGGTTAGAATGACTGATCTATCAAATTGAAAATACAACAGGCTTTTAGAGAAACAAAAAAAGATTCCATGGTTACAAAGGTTATAGCTTATTCATAGTAAAATAACATTTTTCTCATATGATTGTCATATCTTTTAAAGTTTTCACATACCTTAAGATACTGACATAAGTCAAGGATCAAGTGTTTTGTTGTTTTTACTTTTTCTTATTTTGTAAGGAATCAAAAGCATATAGCAAAAGCTCAAGGTTACTCATATTCTGGTGATAATTAGTGGGGCATGACATGCATCTTACCCAAAATGGCAGCAAGGCAATGTGCTGATTCTGCTTCCATAAGGATCAGAATAAGTTTACTTTGGATGCTTACTCTTAAAGCCTCTCTATGAAGGATGCAGTTTTATATAGAGTTGGGATTGTTTCCTGCTTTGGCTATTAACCATGTGTTTATAGACAGGTATAAGCTATAGATGATGATGCCTTGGTATGGTCATGTAGTGATACTCTGGAGCTTAAAACAGGCCAAAACCTGACTGAAAAAGAGGACCTAGCATTGAATTAATGTCAAGAGATGTTGTGATGAAGAGAATTGCAGACAGAGATAGGTTCGCAATATTTATCTTCAGTTAGTTCTATGCTACTGGATTCCGAAATATGATGTACAGAAATGAAAAAAACTAAATAAAAAATTGGTATTTCACTAGTAAATGAACATTTTTGTTTTTATAATTTAATTAAAGCTTGTTTTAAGAATATTTTTCTCATGTATATGCAGGAAAGTGGTGACTAAGTTATACCTAACTAAGTGATCAAATGAAAGAACCTCTATAAACACAGTTTGTAAATTTGAAAGTTCTACATGAAATCCCATGTCAGTCTGTCTGTCTATCATCTATCTATACCTGAGTGTGGGGAGCTGGGAGGCAGGCAGAGAGATGTTGCATCAGAAAGAGACAAGGGATGAACTGGAAAAGGCAGGGGAAGCCAAATTGTGAAGCACTCTACAGCAGAGAAATAGGGGAGGTGGTAACAAAGATCACTGAGAAAATGATATAATCAGATCACATATGTATAAATTACTTAGTCAAATAAACTTCTTGAGGAACATATAATTCTGTTTGCCTCCCTCATCACCCTTTACATTCAATAAAGTCTCAATAAATATTTTATGATGATGTAACTCCTTGCATTTACTTATTCAAATACCATCATCCTGCCTCCTGTTCAATAAAAGCACTCCGAAAGGTAGAAAGTTGTATTTAGATCTACACAGCAATCTGTCCCTGATGAACATACACTTGAAATAACTTCAAATATATAGAAGTGGTATAGGGCTGTGGTTCCCAAACTGTGTGCCAAGGTGTCATGGGCGCCACAGGAAACTTATGGGAACATCACAGCAAAGTTTAAATTTTCAAGGTAAAACTCAGTGACACCTGTGGGATACTGGGTGGGTTACATTCATTCTATGATGTCATGTCTTTGCAAAGTTGGCACTCTGGTAGTTGTGATGAAAAGCAGATGTGCAAAAATCAATGTGGAACAGGAAATGAGAGTGGCAGTGTTTAATCTGATTCCAAGGTTTGAGATGTACAGTGCCCAATATGCACATATATCCCATTGGTAAATAACTGTGATTATTTAAAGTTATTACATGTATAAGTATTACGAAATATAAATATAGATATCACTTCAAACAGCTACTATGCTGTTAGTATATAAATACTTATTAAGTTGTTTGGACCTAACTGCTTAAAAAACAGAACTATTAAGTATTTGTTTTGGCCTAGGGAACCATGAAAAACCTGCTGAGAAGCTAAGGGTTCCATGAACCAAGAAAATTTGAGCCTCTGTTAGAAAAGCTACAAAACTGCAAAATATATGTGGTTTAAGACAAAGTTGGGGCACACATTTCAAACTGATCCTTGTGGGATTCAACATTTGGTCTAAAGCTGCTATTGTATTCCATAATTGCAGCATCCTATAGGAGCATGAATATTTCTCTGCTTGCCTAGCTTTTGATAGTAACTCTAACTGTGAGCCCCTTATGCCACATTTTCCTGGAGCAGAAGCCATGTGGAGAAAGGATATAGAGGATTTCAACAATTCAACGCACCAAATTTTTACACTGGCAAAGTGAAGTGCTTTACTGAAAAACTGCAAGAACTAAAGCAGCTGCTCCACTTTCTACCTGATGCAAGAGGAAATGATTAAGGTAGTTTCCACTCTTCTACATGGTCATCTCCTACATTAACATCATTTTTACCTTTATAATCATTTGCCGTCTTATCAATATGAACCTTTTGTCCGTCATGATTGGAATTGCAGATGTCTGTTCTTTTCTATAATGTTATTGGCTTCTAGATGAATAATGATTCTCATTTGCATTAGTTTTGCTTCTGCTTGCATTTCCTGATTGTGTCCACATGAAGAGGGTGGAGGGAAGCTGTTAATTTTTAATGATATCCTGCCATAATAAAAAGTGAATACCTATTCACTTACTATGTACCAGGCACTTTTCTAAGCATTTTATAAACATAGGCATTTGATCCTTATTTCAACACTACAGTGTGGGTATTACTTTTAACCCCTGTTTTGTGGATAAGGAAACTGAGGCACAGAAATTTAGGGAATTTTACCAAGTTAACTTATCTAGTAGATGAAAGAATCAGAGTTTGATCCCACAGTTGACTGCTGCCTGGGCCACCTTCTTAACCACTGTGCTCAAGTGATTTCCTGCCATGCCAGAATTTGGTAATCATCTTAGGAAAGTCATCTCACAATATTCCAGAAGTTCAGAAGTACAAAATAATATCTCAAAAGCTCCAAGGATAGCTAAATTGTGGAATCAAAGTTCTGTCTCCCAACTGTTTGCTCTTTTGGCTCTATCAGCGGCCTCTGAAATGGGATGAATTAAGTCAAATCATATGAAATTGCCAATATTTGATCATGTTTACACCCAAATTACAATTTCATGTGGTTCAACTTTCAACAACATAATCCGCTGAAACCAAAAGAAAGTATAAGAAACAAGGAGGCAACCCACAGAATGGGAGAAGATATTTGCAAATGACACTACAGACAAAGGGCTGGTATCCAATATCTATAAAGAACTTCTCAAACTGAACACCCGAAAAACAAATAACCAAGTCAAAAAATGGGCAGAAGACAGGGACACTTCTCTGAAGAAGACATACAAATGGCTAACAGACCCATGAAAAAATGTTCATCATCATTAGCCATCAGGGAAATCCAAATCAAAACCACACTGAGATAACACCTTACACCAGTTAGAATGGCAAAAATGGGCAGGGAAAGAAACAACAAATGTTGGAGAGGTTGTGGAGAAAGGGGAACCCTCTTGCACTGTTGGTGGGAATGCAAGTTGGTACAGCCACTTTGGAAAACAGTGTGGAGGTGCCTCAAAAATTTAAAAATAGAGCTACCCTATGACCCAGCAATTGCACTCCTGGGTATTTACCCCAAAGACGCAGAGGTAGTGAAAAGAAGGGCCATATGCACCCCAATGTTCATAGCAGCAATGTCCGCAATAGCCAAACTGTGGAAAGAGCCGAGATGCCCTTCAACAGATGAATGGATAAAGAAGATGTGGTCCATATAGACAATGGAATATTACTCAGCCATCAAAAAGGATGAATACCCAACTTTTACATCAACATGGATGGGACTGGAGGAGATTATGCTAAGTGAAATAAGTCAAGCAGAGAAAGTCAATTATCATGTGGTTTCACTTATTTGTGGAACATAAGGAATAGCATGGAGGACATTAGGAGAAGGAAGGGAAAAATGAAGGAGGGGAAATCGGAGGGAGAGATGAACCATGGAGAGACTATGGACTCTGAGAATCAAACTGAGGGTTTTAGAGGGGAGGGGGGAGGGGGTATGGGTTAGCCCGGTGATGGGTATTAAGGCGGGTACGTACTGCATGGAGCACTGGGTGTTACACGAAAACAATGAATCGTGGATCACCACATCAAAAACTAATGATGTATTGTATGGTGATTAACATAACATAATAAAATAAAATTAAAAAAAAAGAAATCCTATTAATGCTTGCTTTTAACTTAAAAGGAGTAAGTTAAGCTTTACAAAGCTTTCATCTATTTTTTGATTTATAATGGTGCCCTCCCCATGTCAGACTGTTCTGCCCAAGCAAAGTTGGGGAGGTCCTTGAGGGAAGAGTTGTAGTTCCAAATTTCAGAAGAATAGAGAGGGGCAATTGCATTACTTGTTTTACTTCCCACATACTGTCACTTTTAATGATGTATTCAACTTCCCATGGTACTGGAAATTAACAATATGATTAATTACTCAAACTATGACCTTTAAAAATAAACTTTTTAAAGTATTTTCTAATGAAATGGAGAATGACCATGAAAATTACTAATTCCTCTTCCATAAATATGGAGAGGTGAGGTTATTCAGATCATCTTCCCACTGAAAACAAACTAAAGACATCAAAGTGCTATTAAGAGGATACAAAATTACCACAAAAAAATCTAAGAGGATCTTTTTGACATTGCCTTACCAACATTTTTCTAGATATGTCTCCTTAGCCAAGGGGAAAAAAGCAAAAATAAATATTGAGACTATACCAAAAAAAAGTTTTTCCACTGTGAAGGAAACTAGCCACAAATGAAAAGGTAACTGACTAAATGGGAGAAGATATTTGCAAATCTGATAAGGAATTAACATTCAAAAGATGTAAAGTACTTACACAACTCATCAGTAATGATCAGGCAAATGTAAATCAAAACCACAATGAGATATCACCTCATACCTGACAGAAGGGCTAGTATCAAAAAGACAAGAAATAACAAGTGTTGGTGAGGATGTGGAGAAAAGGGAACTTTCATGCATTATTGGTGGGAATGTAAATGGGTGCAGTCACTGGAAAATAATATGGAAATTCCTCAAAAAATTCACAATAGAAATACCATACAAGCCAGTAATTCCACTATTGTGTATTTACCCAAAGAATACAAAAACACTAATTCAACAAAATATATGCACCCCTATACTTACTGCAGCATTATTTACAATAGCCAAGATATGGAAGCAGCCCAAGTGTCCAGTGATTGATGAATGGATAAAGAAGATGGCATGTGTGTGTGTGCACGTGCATGCACACAATGGAATATTATGCAGCCATAAAAAGGAATGAGGCTTGTGACAACATGGATGGAGCTAGAGGGTATAATGCTAAGTGAAATAAGTCAGAGAAAGACAAATACTGCTTGGTTTCACTTATATGTGGAATCTAAAACACAAAACAAATGAACAAACAAATAAAAGAGTAGAAACAAATTCTTAAACGCAGAGAAAAAAACTGATGGTTGTCCGAGGGGAAGAGGGAGGAAAGATGAACAAAATGGGTGAAGGGGAGTGGGAGGTACCAGCAACAAAAAATCTAAGGGAACACAGAAATCCAGAGAGACAAGCACAGCATTAAATTTCCTTTTGTTCTAGACACTTATCAGTATAGGCTAACTTGAGCTTTTCTTTTAATGACTAAATAGGGAAAAGAGGATAAAAACCACAAAATTTGGTGCCTACCTTAGTTGGGAATTTTAATAGACATTCTCTCTATATTGAAATGAGACCATTTTACTCAGGGTAAGAGTCAGCCTGTTTCCATCATACCAATCCCACAATGGTTGACCTTTTTTTTTTTTTTTTTTTAAGATTTTTAATTATTTATTTGACAGAGAGAGACACAGCGAGAGAGGGAACACAAGCAGAGGGAGTGGGAGAGGGAGAAGCAGGCTTCCCGTGGAGCAGGGAGCCCGATGCAGGACTCGATCCCAGGATCCTGGGATCATGACCTGAGCTGAAGGCAGACGCCCAATGACTGGGCCACCCAGGTGCCCCATGGTTGACCTTTTTAAAGTGTTTTCTTCTGCAGTATTTTAAGGACATAGATACACTATATTCCTGTTTGCACTGTATTATGAACAATCGGCTATCATTATCTTTGGTCATCTGTACTTTTCTCTGTGGCTGCTTTAAGATTTTATCTTCATTTCTAGTTTTGAATAATGTAACTATGATGTGCCTTGGTGTTTTAATAATTCTTATCTCTAGGGTTCATGGAGAATTTTGGATCTCTGGTGTTTAAGTTCTTTATTTTAATCGAATTTGGAAAAATTTTGGTCATTAGTTTCTAAAATATTTCTCCCACCCACTTTCCTCTTCTTTGGGGAATCCAATTACACATATATTTGGCCACTTGAAGTTGTCTATAGCTTACTGATGCTCTGTTTATTTTTTCCAGTATTTTTTCTGTGTCTAATTTTCAATAATTGCTATGTCTTCAAGATTAGTAACCTTTCCTTCTGCATTGAGTGACTAATCTGCTGTTCATTCCATTTAATGTATTTTTCACCTCAAAAACTGTTTAGAGATGTTCAATTTTGGCCTTTTATTTTTTTAAAGATTTTATTTATTTATTTGAGAGAGAGAATGAGAGAGAGAGAGGGAGCACAAGAGTGGGGAGGGTCAGAGGGAGAAGCAGACTCCCTGCCGAGCAGGGAGCCCGATGCGGGACTCGATCCTGGGACTCCAGGCTCATGACCTGAGCCGAAGGCAGTCGCTTAACCAACTGAGCCACCCAGGTGCCCCAATTTTGGCCTTTTAACAATAAATATCATTGCAGTTTTGATTTGCATTTCCCTGATGGTAAGTGATGGTGAACATTTTTTCATGTGTCTGCCATCTGTATGTCTTCTTTGGGGAAATTGTCTTTTCATGTCTTCTGCCCATTTTTAAATTGGATAATTTGTCTTTTTAGGTATTGAGTTTTATAAGTTCTTTATATATCGTGGATAATAATCCTTTATCAGATACCATCTCACACCTGTCAGACTAGCTAAAATCAACAACACAAGAAACAACGGGTGTTGGTGAGGATGTGGAGAAAAAGAAACATTCAGGCACTGTTAGTGGGAATGCGAACTGGTGCGGCCACTGTGGAAGACAGAATGGAGGTTCCTCAAAAAGTTAAAAATAGAAATACCCTATGATCCAGTAATTCCACCACTGGTATTTACACCCAAAGAATACAAAAGCACTAATTCAAAGGGATATTGCACCCTGATGTTTATAGCAGCATTATCTACAATAGCCAAATTACAGAAACAGCCCAAGTATCCAACAACTGATGAATGGATAAATAAGATATGGTATAGATTATTATTCAGCTATAAAAAGGAAAGAAATCTTGCTGTTTGCAATGACATGGATGGAGCTAGAGAGTGTAATGTTATGCAAAATAAGTTAGTCAGAGAAAGGCAAATACCATATGATTTCACTCATATGTGGAATTTAAGAAACAAAACAAAGGAGCAAAGGTAAAAAGAGAGAGAGAGACAGAGAGACAGGCCAAGAAACAGACTCTTAGTAATAGAGAACTGATAGTTACCAGAGGGGAGGGGATGGGGGATGGGTGAAACAGGTGATGGGGATTAAAGAGTGCACTTGTGATGAGCATCAGGTGATGTCTGGAAGTGCTGAATCACTATATTGGACACCTGAAACTAATATAACAGTATAGGTTAACTAACTGGAATTAAAATAAAAACTTTTAAAAATAAAAATACATTCGATTTCTCTCCTTAACATGCTAATGCTTTGCTCATCCTTCCAAAATATACAGGATATAGTTATCCTAACTATTTTACTGTCCTTGTCTGCTAATTCTATCATCAGAGTCATTTCTGCTTCTGTTTCTATTAGATGATTTTTCTCCTCATTATAAGTCATATTATTATGATTCTTTGCATGCCTGATAATTTTTTATTGGATACAGACTGATCTTATTTTCATGCGAGCTGGAGATCTATAATATACATATTACAGATCCCAAGAAAGTAAAATATATATATATATAGTCCATATATATAAATATGCAATATTTATTTTGCATTTATATATATGCAATATATATTTTGTGTGTGTATATATATACAGTATATATATATATACTATATATACTACATATATATATATATATATATATATATATTATATATATATATACTATATATACTATATATACTATTCCTGTAAGTATTCTTCAGGTTTGCTTTTTCTGGGGCACAGTAAATTATTTGAACAGAGTTTGATTCTCTTAAGGCTTGTTTTAAAGCTTTGCTAGGTAGAACCAGACATATATTTAGTCTGGGGCTAATTTTTTTCCACTAATAAGTTACCTTGACTATGATATCTGATGCCTTGGGAATAATGACATTTTCTACCCTTTTGGTGGGCACATGAACTATTCCAAGCCCGGAGGGTTCTTTCCCTGGCCTTTAGTAGTTCTTTATACCAGGGTTCAGATGAAGAATGGAGGGGAAGCCTTGTAGACCTCTGGTCCTCTCTATTTAGCAGTTATCTCCTCTCTATTTCCCTGCCCTGCAAATTCTAGCCACCTTCACCACCCCCTCTGATTTTAACACTGTCTCCCCAAAAGAGAACAGAGGCATTGTTTGGGTTTTCCCTCCCTGAACTGTGGCGGTGAAATTCTCGCCAGGCCGTGAGTTTGAACTAGCTCATTTGCTTCTCTTCTCTCAGAGATCGCTGCTTTGCTGCCTGTTATACAATGTCGGAACAACTGTTGTTTCATATATTTTGTTCAGTGATTTAGTTGTTTAAGTTGGAAGGATAAATTTGCCATAAACATAAGCTTGACTATGCTTATTGTATTTTTTAAAACCCCCATAATTTTGAAAATATATATAATAACAGACTTTTAAAAAGCTAGATTTTTAAAAATAATCAAGTATAACTTCTAGAGAAGAAAAATAATATAACCAAGTTTAAGAGCTTTATGAACAGTTCATCAGTAGACATGATTGAAGAGAAAATTAGTAAATAGTAGAGAATTCAGAAGAAATTACATAGATGCAGGATTCATTTGCAGGACAGATTTTTCTATTTAGGTATAAAATATGAAAAAGAGGTTGAAGGGCATGCAAAGTTGTATGTGAATGTTTAACATACATTTGATCACATTATCAAGAAGAGAGAAGGAAGAGAATGTGGCAGGGGCAATATGTGAAAGATTTAAAGACAAAAAAATTCCAGGACAGAAGACAGACATCATTTCACAAACTTAGGAAGATTGATGAATGCCTCATAGGATAAATATTGGAATCCACCAATGGGAACATGAGAGTAGAAATAGAGAACTCTAAAAACAAAGGGAAAATAATACTAAGAGCAACATATAAAAAAGACCATCAAAGACATAACAGTCAGAATGACTTCTATAAAGAAAACACAGAAGACAGAGAAAGTGGAATGCTATTTTCAGTGTGTTAAAAGAAATTACTGCTATCCTTGTATCCAGGGAAAACAACTTTAAGAATGAGATTAGGGGTGCCAGCGTGGCTCAGTTGGCTGAGCATCTGACTTGATTTCAGCTCAGGTCATAATTTCAGGGTCATGAGATTGAGCCCAAATCAGGCTCTGGGCTGAGCGCATATCTGCTGGAGATTCTCTCCCTCTCCCTCTGCCCCTTCGCTGCTCTCTCTCTCTCTCAATAAATAAATAAAATCTAAAAAAAAAAAAGAAAAACTAAAATAAAGACATTTTCAAACCAAAACAATGAAACAAATAAGCATGGAGAGTTTACCAACACCAGATCCTAATTTTCTAGTTAAATTTTTAGAAAGTTACATCAGGGAGAAAGAATGTAATCTCAGAACAGAAGTTCCAAGATACAAAATAATGAAAACTACAATAAAAAAGCGGTAAATGTGAGGGTAAATCTAAATGAATGGTGACTAAATAAAGTCATAATAATTATGTCTCATGCAATTACAAATGAGAATAAAAATAAAGGTCAATAATAATGTGTTATGAAGGGTGTTAGTAGAATTAAGGTGTTTAGATTACTCAAATTTTCCAGGAAGAAGATATATTGATCAATTTTATAATTTGATGCATTTGATATATCACTGTCATTTGCAGGGCAACAAATAACAGACCAGAAATACAATGGTAATTTTCAAGCGAGTCAATGAAAAAACAAAGAAAAGTAAGGATATTAATACACACCACCCCCCAAAAGAAGAAAAGAGAGAAACAAATGAGAAATGGGGGAAAAGTTATAAGGTACAAAAAGCAGAAGTGTTCAATCCCATCTATCAAAAATTACATAACTTACATATATTAACTGTGCCACTAAAGAGGGCAAGATTGTTAGACTGGAAAAATAATGAAACCCAACTAAATGCTGTTTTTAATAAATTAATTTAAAATATAAGGATACTGAAAAGTTAAAAATAAAAAAAATAAGTTAGCATGTAAACACCACATTTAAGAAAGTCTATGTGCCTGTATTAATAATGCATGAAACAGACTTTTAATGAAAAGGTTGTTTTCACTAAGAAAGGGTCACATCATTACAATAAATGATGTAGTCATGACAAAGTTATAAAAATAATTCCACATACATTTAATAATATAGGTTCAAAAATACACAGCAATAATTAGCAGGAGGTAAAAATAAGCAAACATACAATCACAGTGAAAAAATGCAAAATACAACTGTCAAAAATTGGCAAAACAAGAAGCACCAAGAATGTAGAAGACTGAACTATGATAAACAAATTTTGCCTAATGGAAATATATAGCACTTGTACCCAATAGCTGTGGAACACTCATTCTTTTCAAACACATGAAAAACATTTTTAAAAAACTGACCATCGTGCCATAATTTTTTTCAAGCGATTTCAAAGATCTGACACCATACAGACATGCAGTTAAACGTGACCTCTTTAATAAGTGACAACAATGAAACAAAAATACTCCCATATGTTTGGCAGTTGACAAAAGGATTTCTAAATCCACTAGCCCAAGAAAATAAAACATAATAGAATTTAGAAAATATTTTGAGGGAACAGTAATAAACAGTTTAAACAAAAACAGGTAAAATGGAGTTAAATAATACTTATCTGGAAAGGCATAGTTTCAAATGTGTATATTATAAAAGAAGATAATGAACAAGACATGTATCCCAAAAAGTTAAAAAAAAAAAAAAAAGAACAGCAAGATAAACTCAAAGAAAGCATAAAAAAAAAGAAAAATAGAAGAAAATGATGGAACACAAAACACACATACAACATGGTATCAATGAAACTGAAGGTTGATTTGACCAAGGAAATAAGAGATTAAGGCAAAAATAACCAGTACCTATCTAAATCACACTTTATCCCTTCAAGGTAAAAGCAAAATATTAACAATTGGTGAGAAAGTAACTGCTTTTTGAGGGAAAAAAAAAAGGTGTTATGGAGATTATTTTGAAAATATTCCAATATTCCTGTGACAATGTGGGGTTTTTTGCTCAAAATTATGTTACCTATAAAAACCTACCCATTTTCATGCTTTAAAAATTTTCAAAAGAAGTACTACTGAAAAAAATGGCAGAGTAGAAAGATCCTAAGTTCATCTTGTCTAACAGACACATGTAGATAACAGCCCCATCAGTGCAACTAACCCAGAAAACTACCCATAAGGCTGGCAGAACAGAATTTCCACAGTTAATTGTAGAGAGGAGGCCTCATCAAAAAGGGTAGGAGGAGCAGATACATGGTGAAAACTCCCTATAAGACTAACCACAAACAGGAGGGACACCATAAGCGTGGAGAAGGGAGGGGAGCAGACACCATACCAGGTACCCCAGACACAGGACCTGAATTGGGAAAACTGGTCCCATGTCATTTTGCTATGAAAACCAGTGGGGCTTAACTTCTCAAGTTTTTATCACTGAGATACAGCATTCTATGCTGTATCTAGCACCCGTTTGAAAAACACCTCTGATATATGTGAAGGAGATTTATTTACTAATCTCAAAACATGCAGTGGAGGGGCAGGGATCTTTAGGAGACTTCTCCAAGAACAGAAGAGCTGACAGGTACCATTTCTCCCCACCCTCTCACCCTAAGCCTAGATGACTGGACACCTGTGGAAACCAGCTCCAATGCCCTCCACCTATCTTCCTAATACCATGCACCCTGCTTGAGTTCTCTTGCAGATCTGCCCTATACAACAAGCTCTACTTAGAAGGATTCCATCTAAAGTGACTCCTGCCATATCCCATCTTGCAGGCAGCCCTGGCAGGGACCAGCACCATTTCAAAGTGACTCCTGCCCTAAGGCGAGGGGAAGATAACCACACACCAGTTTGACTGCAGCTCCAGCAGACAGACAGGGGGCACACATCTGATCTGACTGCCGGCCCTACCCACCAAAAAAACCTCTCAAAGGACAGCAAGTGGGAGGGAGCCCCACAGTTCTGGGTCACTGCAGCCTGGGCAAACAGGGGGTAGGCATCTGTTGTGACTGCAGGCCCCGCCTACCAATGACAACTTCAGTGGACAATGCAGTGAGAGTGCCCTACAAATCAATGTCATCATGGCCCCAGCAAACAGGATCTGACTGTTGACAATGCCCAACTACAAACCCATGGCAGCCCCCAAATAGTCCCCTAAGAGCACAGGGACAAAACCATGCCCACAAGAGGCAAAATGGGCCATTGCAACCAACTGGACTGATGGCAATGATGCTCAGCCAATACAGTAGGGTGCATGCAACCCACATAGGAGACACCCCTGAAGTGGCTGGCTCTGGTAAATAAGGGACATTGTGCTACAGGTCACCAGAGGATCTCTTTTTTAAAAGGTCACAACTTTGAAGATGAGGAGTTGTAGCTGACTTCCCTAATACATAGAAACAAACACAGAGCACTGGACAGAATGAGGAGACAGAAGAATATGTCACAAAAGAAGGAATAGGACCACAGCAAAAGAACTAAAAGAAACAGGGATAAGCAATATGTCTGACAAAGAATTAAAATGGTCATTAACATTCTCACTGGACTTGACAAAAGAATGGAAGATCTCAGTAAGACTTTCAACAAAGAGAGAAAATATCAAAAAAGAACCAATCAGAGATGAATAACTCAATAACTAAAATTAAAAATACACCAGAGGGAATCAACAGCAGAATAGAGGAAGCAGAACAGACTAGTGAGTTCAAAGATGGAGTAATGGGAAGGAAAGATGGCGGAGGAGTAGGGGACCCTATTTCAACTGGTCCCCGGAATTGAGCTGGCTATCTACCAGACCACTCTGAGCAACCATGAAACCAGCCTGAGATGTAAGAAGATCTGGATCTCTACAAACAGAATATCGCAGGCGGTTGGTTTTGAGGTACGAAGCAGGGAGCCCTGATTCCTCGGGCAGATATCGGAGGATAAACGGCAGCAGGAGGGAGCCTGTCCTTGGGAATCCTACACTGCCGGTGAGCAACAGCCTCACGCGCTGCAGACTCGTAGACTGGTAGCTGCGGGGAAAGGACTTTAGGGCAGCCCCCAAGGCAGAAACCTAGAGCGGCGGGGTCGCCCGATCGAACTGGGGATGGCTGGTGGTTTTAGAAGCACAAAGGGCAGAGACGTGCCCCGACCTGGAGGCAGGACTACGGGCACTGCGGAGGGGCACACAACCCAGGACGCTGCACTTTATAGCAGCACGGACAGAAACGGAGATGGTGTGGCCTGGAGGGCTCACTGAAGAACAGACTGCGATCTCTCTGTTCTGAAGCAGAGGGTTGGAAATGGTCTCTTCTGCTCTGACTCACGGAAGAGACGTGGAAAGTCGCCAGAGAACAAAAGCCCCAAAGACTGATTCCCGCTGAGCCCATCCCCCGCCACAGGGGGGCAGGGCAACTCCGCCTGAACAGGGTTGCCTGAGTAACAGTGCGGCAGGCCCCTCCCGCAGAAGACAGGCTGGGAAAACAAGAGGCCAGCAACCCTAAGGTCCCGAGAAAACAGGTGCATCTTGCTTGGGTTCTGGTCAATAATTTGGACTCTATACATTCCCTCAAACACCCATCAACAGAATGACTAGGAGGTGGAACCCCCAAAATAGAAAAGACTCAGAGATTATGACTTATGCTGCAGATTTACAAATGGATGCACATATAACCAAGATGTCGGAGATGGAATTCAGGCGAGCCATTGTGAAGACAATGGCTAGAATGGAGAAATCAATTAATGGCAACATAGAGTCTGTAAGGGCAGAAATAAAAGGTGAATTGGCAGAACTTAAAAATGCTATCAATGAGATCCAATCCAATCTAGATAATCTAACAGCTAGGGTAAGTGAGGCAGAAGGACAAATAAGTGACCTGGAAGACAATATAATAGATAAAAAGGGAAAAGAAGAGGCCAGGGAAAAACAACTCAGAATCCATGAAAATAGAATCAGAGAAATAAGTGACACCATGAAGCATTCCAACGTCAGAATAATTGGAATCCCAGAGGGAGTGGAGAGAGAGAGAGGACTAGAAGATGTATTTGAGCAAATCATAGCTGAGAACTTCCCTAATCTGGGGAATGAAACAAACATTCGAGTCCTAGAGGCAGAGAGGACCTCTCCTAAGATCAAGGAAAACAGGCCAATACCCCGGCATGTAATAGTAAAACCTGCAAATCTTAGAACCAAGGAAACGATCTTAAGGGCAGTTAGGGGGAAGAGATTCCTTACGTACAGAGGGAGGAACATCAGAATAACGTCAGACCTATCCACAGAGACCTGGCAAGCCAGAAAGGCGTGGCAAGACATATTCAGGGTACTAAATAAGAAGAACATGCAGCCAAGAATCCTTTATCTGGCAAGGCTGTCATTTAGAATGGATGGAGAGATGCAGAGCTTCCACGACCGGCAGAAACTGAAAGAATATGTGACCACTAAGCCGGCCCTGCAAGAAATATTAAGGGGGTTTCTAGAAAAGGAGAAAGACCCCAAGAGTGATATACAACAGAAATTTACAGGGACAATCTATAAAAACAACGTCTTCACAGGCAACATGATGACAATTAATTCATATCTTTCAATAATCACTCTCAACATGATGGCCTAAATGCTCCCATAAAACGGCACAGGGTTGCAGATTGGATAAAAAGACAGGACCCATCCATATGCTGTCTACAAGAGACTCATTTTGAACCTAAAGAGACATCCAGACTGAAAGTGAAGGGATGGAGATCCATCTTCCATGCCAGCGGACCTCAAAAGAAAGCTGGGGGAACAATTCTTATATCAGACAAATTAGATTTTAAACTAAAGTCTGTAATAAGAGACACAGAAGGACACTATATCATTCTTAAAGGGTCTATTCAACAAGAAGATCTAACAATTGTAAATATCTATGCCCCCAACATGGGAGCAGCCATCTATATAAGCCAACTGTTAACCAAAATAAAGAGTCATATTGATAACAATCCGTTAAATGTAGGAGACCTCAATACTCCACTCTCGGCCATGGACAGATCACCTAAGCAGAAAATCAACAAGGAAACAAGAGCTTTGAATGATACATTGGACCAGATGGACCTCATAGATATTTACAGAACATTCCACCCTAAAACAACAGAATACTCATTCTTCTCGAGTGCACATGGAACTTCCTCCAGAATAGACCACATACTGGGTCACAAATCAGGTCTCAACCGATACCAAAAGATTGAGATTATTCCCTGCATATTCTCAGACCACAATGCTTTAAAACTGGAACTCAATCACAAGAAAAAATTTGGCAGAAATTCAAACACTTGGAAGCTAAAGACCACTCTGCTCAAGAATGTTTGGGTCAACCAGGAAATCAAAGAAGAACTTAAACAATTCATGGAAATCAATGAGAACGAAAACACAGCAGTCCAAAACCTACGGGCTACTGCAAAGGCGGTCCTAAGGGGAAAATACATAGTCATCCAAGCCTCACTCAAAAAAATAGAAAAATCCCTAATTCACCAACTAACTCTACACCTTAAAGAACTAGAGAAAAAGCAACAAACGACGCCTAAGCCATGCATTAGAAGAGAGATAATTAAAATTAGAGCAGAAATCAATGAATTAGAAACCAGAAACACAGTAGATCAGATCAACGAAACTAGAAGTTGGTTCTTTGAAAGAATTAATAAGATCGATAAACCACTGGCCAGACTTATCCAAAAGAAAAGAGAAAGGACCCAAATTAATAAAATTATGAATGAAAGGGGAGAGATCATGACTAACACCAAGGAAATAGAAACAATTATTAGAAATTATTATCAACAACTATATGCCAATAAACTGAGCAATCTGGATGAAATGGAGGCCTTCCTGGAAACCTATAAGCTGCCAAGACTGAAACAGGAAGAAATTGACAACCTGAATAGGCCAATAACCAGTAACGAGATTGACGCAGTGATCAAAAACCTCCCAAAAAACAAGAGTCCAGGGCCTGATGGATTCCCTGGGGAATTCTACCAAACATTCAAAGAAGAAATAATACCTATTCTACTGAAGCTGTTTCAAAAAATAGAAACAGAAGGAAAACTTCCAAACTCATTCTATGAGGCCAGCATTACTTTAATCCCCAAACCAGGCAAAGACCCCATCAAAAAGGAGAATTTCAGACCGATATCCCTGATGAATATGGATTCCAAAATCCTCAACAAAATCCTAGCTAATAGGATCCAACAATACATTAAAAGGATCATCCACCACGACCAAGTGGGATTTATCCCCGGGATGCAAGGGTGGTTCAACATTCGCAAATCAATCAATGTGATAGAACACATTAATAAGAGGAGGGAGAAGAACCATATGGTCCTCTCAATTGATGCAGAAAAAGCATTTGACAAAATACAACATCCTTTCCTGATTAAAACTCTTCAGAGTATAGGGATAGAGGGAACACTCCTCAAGTTCATAAAATCCATCTATGAAAAACCCACAGTGAATATCATCCTCAATGGGGAAAAGCTGAGAGCCTTTCCCTTAAGATCAGGAACACGACAAGGATGCCCACTTTTGCCACTATTGTTCAACATAGTCCTAGAAGTCCTAGCAACAGCAATCAGACAACAAAAAGAAATAAAATGTATTCAAATTGGCAAAGAAGAAGTCAAACTCTCTTTTCACAGACGGCATGATACTTTATGTGAAAAACCCAAAAGACTCCACCCCAAAATTACTAGAAGTCATCCAGCAATTCAGTAATGTGGCAGGATACAAAATCAATGCACAGAAATCAGTTGCTTTCTTATACACTAACAACGCAACTGTAGAAAAAGAAATTAGAGAAACGATTCCATTTACAATAGCACCAAAAACCATAAGATACCTCGGAATAAACCTAACCGAAGAGGTAAAGGATCTATACTCTAGAACTACAGAACACTCATGAAAGAAATTGAAGACGACACACAAAGATGGAAAAATATTCCATATTCATGGATCAGAAGAATAAACATTGTTAAAATGCCTATGCTACCCAGAGCAATCTATACCTTCAATGCCATCCCGATCAAAATTCCAATGACATTTTTCAAAGTGTTGGAACAAACAATCCTACAATTTAGGATTGACTGACTCACCAAGGAAATGTTGATAAAGAAAAACAAAGTGGGGGGCATCACATCACCCGATTTCAAGCTATATTACAAATCAGTGATCACCAAGACGGCATGGTACTGGCACAAAAACAGACATACAGACCAATGGAACAGAATGGAGAACCCAGATATGGACCCTCAACTCTATGGTCAAATAATCTTTGACACAGCAGGAAAAAACATGCAATGGAAAAAAGACAGTCTCTTCAATAAATGGTGCTGGGAAAATTGGACAGCCACATGCAGAAGAATGAAACTCGACCATTCTCTAACACCATTCACAAAGATAAACTCAAAGTGGATGTAAGACCTCAATGTGAGACAGGAATCCATCAAAATCCTAGAGGACAACATAGGCAGTAACCTCTTTGACATCGCCCACAGCAACTTCTTTCAAGATACATCTCCAAAAGCTAGTGAAACAAAAGCAAAAATGAACTTTTGGGACTTCATCAAGATAAAAAGCTTCTGCACAGCAAAGGAAACAGTCAACAAAACAAAGAGGCAACCCACAGAATGGGAGAAGATATTTGCAAATGACACTACAGATAAAGGGCTGGTATCCAAGATCTATAAAGAACTTCTCAAACTCAACACCCAAAAAACAAGTAAGTCAAAAAGTGGGCAGAAGATATGAAAAGACACTTCTCTGAAGAAGACATACAAATGGCTAACAGACACATGAAAAAATGTTCATCATCATTAGCCATCAGGGAAATCCAAGTCAAAACCACACTGAGATACCACCTTACACCAGTTAGAATGGCAAAAATGGACAAGGCAAGAAACAACAAATGTTGGAGAGGTTGTGGAGAAAGGGGAACCCTCTTACACTGTTGGTGGGAATGCAAGTTGGTACAGCCAGTTTGGAAAACAGTGTGGAGGTGCCTCAAAAAATTAAAAATAGAGCTACCCTACGACCCAGCAATTTGGGGTATTTACCCCAAAGACACAGATGTAGTGAAAAGAAGGGCCATATGCACCCCAATGTTCATAGCAGCAATGTCCGCAAGAGCCAAACTGTGGAAAGAGCCGAGATGCCCTTCAACAGATGAATGGAAAAAGAAGATGTGGTCCATATATACAATGGAATATTACTCAGCCATCAGAAAGGATGAATACCCAACTTTTACATCAACATGGATGGGACTGGAGGAGATTATGCTAAGTGAAATAAGTCAAGCAGAGAAAGTCAATTATATGGTTTCACTTATTTGTGGAACATAAGGAATAGCATGGAGGACATTAGGAGAAGGAAGGGAAAAATGAGGGGGGTGGGAATTGGAGGGAGAGATGAACCATGAGAGACTATGGACTCTGAGAAACAAACAGGGTTTTAGAGGGGAGGAGGGTGGGGGGATTGGTTAGCCCGGTGATGGGTATTAAGGACGGTACGTACTGCATAGAGCACTGGGTGTTATACGAAAACAATGGATCGTGGATCACCACATCAAAAACTAATGATGTATTGTATGGTGACTAACATAATAAAATAAAAATAAAAATAAATAAATAAATAAATAAGCTCAAAAAACAAACAAACAAACAAAACACACCAAAGATGGAGTAATGGAAAGCAACCAAGTTGAACAGCAAAAAGTGAAAAGAATAATAAAAAATGAGAATATGTCTGATCTCACTGATATGAGGAATTCTTAATTGTAGGAAACAAACTGAGGGTTGCTGGAGTGGGGGGTGGGGTGGGAGGGATGGGGTGACTGGGTGATAGACACTGGGGAGGGTATGTGCTCTGGTAAGCGCTGTGAATTGTGCAAGACTGTTGAATCTCAGATCTGTACCTCTGAAACAAATAATGCAATATATGTTAAGAAAAAAAAAAGAAGAAGAAGAATGTAGCGGGAGGGGAAGAATGAAGCAGGGGAAATCGGAGGGGTAGACGAACCATGAGAGATGATGGACTCTGAAAAACAAACAGGGTTCTAGAGGGGAGGGGGGTGGGAGGATGGGTTAGCCTGGTGGTGGGTATTGAGGAGGGCACATTCTGCATGGAGCACTGGGTGTTATGCACAAACAATGAATCATGGAACACTTCATCTAAAACTAATGATGTAATGTGTGGGGATTAACATAAGAATAAAAAAAAATGAGAATATGTCAAGGGAGCTCAGCGATACCATCAAGTGTAATAACATTCACATTATAGGTTTCCCAGGAGAAGAAAGAAAAAGGAAGGCAGAAAATTTATTTGAAGAAATATTAGATGAAAACTTCCCTAATCTGGAGAATAAAACAGAGATGCAGATCAAGGAGACAGAGAATCCAAAACAAAATCAACACAAGGACGTCCACACCAAGACACATAATAATTAAAATGGCAGAAAAAAAGTGATAGAGAATTTTAAAAGCACCAAAAGAAAAGAAAACAGTTACATATAAGGGAAACTCCATAAAGCTTTCAGGATTTTTCAGCAGAAATTTTGCAGGCCAGAAGAAAGTGGCATAATATATTCAAAGTGCTGAAAGGAAAAAATCCTGCAACCAAGAATACTCCATCCAGTAAGACTATCATCAGAATAGGTGAGATAACAAGTTTCCTAGACAAATAAAAGTTTAAGGAATTCATCACAGCTAAACCAGCCTTACAAGAAACTTTAAGGAAAATTCTTTGACTAGAAAGACAAGGCCATAATGAGAAATAAGAAAATAAGGGAAATAAAATTTCACAGGTAAATACAAACATAGTAAGAGTAGATTAATCACTTATAAAGCCAGTACAGAAGTTAAAACATAAAAGTAGTAAAATCAATTATATCTATAAAAAGCAGTCAAGGGATTCACAAATATAAGAATATAAACTATATACCTAAAACATGGGAGAAGGGGAGTCAAAATTTAGTGCTTTTAGAATGGGTTCAAACTTAAGTGACCATCAACTTAATATAGACTGCTATATGCATAAGATGTTTATATGAGACTAATGGTAACCACAAATCAAAAACCTGTAATATTGATGCAAAAAATAAAGAGAAAAAAATTCAAACATATCACTAAAGAAAGCTAACAAACCACAAGTGGAGAGAACAAGATAAGAAAGGAACAGAGAAGAACTACAAAAATAGCTGTAAAATAAGTAACAAAATGGCAATAAGCACACAGCTATCAATAATTACTTTGAATATAAGCAGGCTAAATGTTCCAATCAAAAGACATAGGGTGAATGAGTAGATAAAAAGCAAGATGCATCTATATGCTGCCTAAAAGAGACTCATTTCAGACCTAAAGACACATGCAGACTGAAATTAAAGGGATGGGAAAACACACTATACAGAAAGAAGCGACAAGAAAGGTGAGGTAGCAATCAATACTCATATCAGACAAAACAGACTTTAAAACAAAGACTGTAACAAGAGACAAAGACACTATATAATCATAAAGGGAACAAATCAACAAGATGATATAACAATTTTAAGTATTTATGCACCCAATAAGGGAGCATCTAAATACCTAAGGCAGCTATTAACAGACACAAAGGAAGAAACTGACAGTAATACAATGATAGTATGGGACTTTAATGCCCCACTAACATCACTGAATAGATCATCCAGATAGAAAAATCAACAAGGAAACAGTGGCTTTGAATGACAGTGAACCAGATGGATGTAACAGATATATTCACAACATTCCATCCAAAAACAACAGAATACACATTCAAGGGCACATGGAACATTCTCCAGAGTAGATCACATGTTAGACCACAAAACAAGTCTCAAAAAATTCAGAAAGACTGAAATTATATCATGCAACTTTTCCAACCATAATGGTATGAAAATAGAATTCAGTCACAAGAAAAAAATCTGGAAAGAACACAAATACATGGGGACTGGATAACATGCTACTAAACAATGAATGGGTCAACCAAGAAATCAAAGAGAAAAATTTAAAAATACATGGAAACATAAAAATGAAAACACAGTGGTCCAAAATCGTTGGGATTCAGCAAAACCTGTTCTAAGAGGGAAGATTATAGCAGTATGGCCCTACCTCAAGAAATAAGGAAAAGCTCAAATAAACAACCTAACATTACATCTAAAGGAGCTAGAAAAAAAGAACAAAGCCTATAGAAGGAAGGAAATCATAGAGATTAGAGCAGAAACACATGAAAGAGGAGCTGGTTCTTTGAAGAGAGCAACAAAATTGATAAACCTTTAGCAAGATTCATCAATAAAAAAGGAGACGTGACTCAAATCAATCAAATCAGAATGGAAGCGGGAGAGGTAACAACCAGCAATACAGAAACACACAGGATTATAATATGAAATAATACATGCCAATAAATTGGACAGCCTAGAAGAAATGAATAAATTCCTAGGAACCTATAACTCTCCAAAACTGAATCAGGAAGAAATACAGAAAATCTGTACAAATTACTAGCAATGAAATTAAATCAGTAATAAAAAAACTCACAACAAACAGAAGTCCAGGACCAGACAGCTTCACAGGTGAATTCTACCAAACATTTAAAGAAGAGTTAATATCTATCTCCACAAAACTATTCCAAAAAATAGAAGAGGAAGAAAAACTTCCAAATTCATTGTATGAAGCCAACAGTACCCTGATACCAGAACCAGATAAAGACACTACAAAAAAAGAAAACTACAAGTCAATGTCTCTGATGAACACAGATGTAAAAATTCTCAACAAAATACAAGGAAACCAAATCCAACAATACATTAAAAAGATCATTCACCATGATCAAGTGTGATTTACTCTGGGGATGCAAAGATGGTTCAATATTCACAAATCAATCAACATGATACAACACATTAACAAGAGAAAGGATAATGACCATATGATCATTTTTCAATAGATGCAGGAAAAGCATTTGACAAAGTACAACAACCTTTCATGATAAAACTCTTAACAAAGTATGGTTACAGGGAACATACCTCAATATAATAAAGGCCACATATGAAAAACCCACAGTGAACATCATGCTTAATGGCGAAAAACAGGAGAATTTTTCCTCTAAGATCAGCAAGGAGACAAGGATGTCCACTCTCACCACTTTCATTCAGCAAAGTACAGCATATATCAAAACCATAGCAATCAGACAAGAAAAAAGAAGAAAGGCATCCAAAGTGATAAGGAAGAAGTAAAACTTCCACTATTTGCAGATGACCTGATATGATATATAGAAAACCCTAAAGACTCAACCTAATAACTACTAGAACTAATAAAGAAATTTAGTAAAGTCACAGGATACAAAAATAATACCCAGAAATGTGTTGCATTTCTATGTATTAATTAAGTAGCAGAAAGAGAAATTAAGAAAACAATCCTATTTATAATTGTACCAAAAAAATACCTAGGAATAAACTTCGCCAAGGAAGTGAAAGACCTGTACTCTGATTAAAAAACAAAACAAAACAAAAAACACTGATGAAAGAAATGGAAAATGACACAAACAAATGGAAAGATATTCTGGGGCACCTGGGTGGCTCAGTCGGTTGTGATCCCAGGGTCCTGGGATTGAGCCCCGCACGGGGCTCCCTGCTCAGCGTGAAGTCTGCTTCTCCCTCTCCCACTCCCCCTCCTTGTGTTCCCTCTCTCACTGTCTCTCTGTCACATAAATAAAATTTAAAAAAATTTAAAAAAAAAGATATTCCATGCTCATGGATTAGATAAACCAATATTGTTAATATGTCCATACTACCCAAAGCAATCTACAGGTTCAGGGCAATCTCTATCAAAATACCAACATCATTTTTCACAAGGAACCACAAAAGCCAAAGCAAACTAGAAAAAGAAAAACAAAGCTGGAGGTTATCAAAATCTCAGATTTTGAAGTACACTGCAAAGCTGTAGTAATCAAAAACAGTTTGGTCCCATCCAAAAACAGACATATAGATCAGCGAAACAGGACAGAGAGCTCAGAAATAAAACCACAATTTTAAAGTCAACTAATCTATGACATAACTGGCAAGAATATACAATGGGGAAGAGTCTCTTCAACAAATGGTGTTGGGAAAACTGGACACATACATGCAAAAGAAGGGAACTGGACCATTTTCTGATGCCATACACACAAAAAAAATCTCTAAAGAGATTAAAGACTTAAATGTGAGACCTGAAACCATAAAATTCCTAGAAGAAAATATAAGTAGTAATTAGTAGTAATTTTTTAAAGATTTTATTTATTTGCTTGAGAGAGTGAGAGAGCACGAGGGAGAGAGCACAGAGGGAAAGGGAGAAACAGAATCCCCGCTGAGCAGGGAGCCTGATGCAGGGCTCAATCCCAGGTCTCCGAAATCATGACCTGAACCAAAGGCTGATGCTTAATCTGAGCCACCCAGGAGCCCCTAGAAGTAGTAATTTTTTTTAAGTAGTAATTTTAACACCAGCCATAGAAACATTTTTCTATGCATGTCTCCTCTGGTAAGGGAAAAAAAATCAAAATTTAACTATCGGGACTACTGCAAAATAACAAACTTTTGCACAGTGAAGGAAACCATCAACAAAACAAAAAGACAACCTACCAAATGGGAGAAGATATTTGAAAATGATATACCTGATAAAGGGTTAATATCCAAAATATATAAAGAACTTACACAACTCAACAACAAAAAGACCCATAAAAACCAAACAATCCAACTAAAAAATGGGTGGAGGACCCGAATAGACATTTTTCCAAAGAAGACATACAGTTAGCCAATAGACTCATGAAAAGTTGCTCAACATCATGAATCATCAGGGAAATGCAAATCAAATCCACAATGAGATAGCACCTTAAACCTGTCAGAATGGCTAAGATCAAAACACAAAAAATAACAAGTGTTGGCAAGGATGTAGAGAAAACGCCCTGCTTGTGAGAATGCAAATTGGTGCAGCCACTGTGTAAAACAGTATGGAAGTTCCTCAAAAAATTAAGAATAGAATTACCATAAGATCCAGTAATGGCATTACTAGGTATTTACCCAAAGAAAACAAAAACACTAATTTGAAGTGATAGCACCTCTGTTTACTGCAGCATTGTTTGTAGTAGTCATGATATGGTAGCAACCCAAGTGTCCAACCATAGAAGAATGGATAAAGGATATTTGGTTATATATACAACGGAATATTACTCAGCCATAAAAAAGAATGAAATATTGCTATTTACAACAACATGGATGGACTTAGAGGGTATAATGTTGAATGAAATAAGTCAGAGAAAGACAAATACCATATGATTTCACTCATATGTGGAATTTATGAAACAACACAAATGAACAAAGAAAAAATGACAAAAATCCAGACTCTTAAATACAGAGAACTGGTGGTTGCCAGAGAGGAGGTGGGTGTAGGGATGGATGAAATAGATAAAAGGGGATTAAGAGTACACTTGATGAGCACTGAGTAATTTATAGAATTGTTGAATCATTACACTGTACACCTGAAACTAATATAACACTATATGTTAATTATACTTGAATACAAAAATGAAATTATAAAACATTTTTTCAACAGAAACTTTGAACTTTTTGGTAGATAAAATTAAAAGTATTATTGTTAATAAGTAGAAACTAAAGGGCGCCTGGGACTCAGTTGTTAGGCATCTGCCTTCAGCTTGGGGCATGGCCCCGGGGTCCTGGGATAGAGCCCCGTGTCGGGCTCCCTGCTTGGCGGGGTGGCCTGCTTCTCCCTCTCCCACTCCCCCTGCTTGTGTTCCTGCTCTCGCTATCTCTCTCTCTCTGTCAAATAAATAAATAAAATCTTTTAAAAATGTTGAAATTAATATCTTAATTTTATAAGCACATCTAGGGACCTCATTCAGGTTTCAATAATTTTGTGAAATATATTTTTCTACTCACTAGATGGCAATGATATCTCCCCCTTCTACTCCATTAAGACAACCAAAAATATCTACAGATATTGCCAGATGTCCAGTTGGAGGTAAAATCACCTCTGACTGAAAATCACTGAGCAACAATGTTGATTTCAGTATTGTTTTTAAAACTAAAAATTATAAATAATATAAACATTCCCAAATAGGTGTTGATTAACAAATTATTACAAATTCACAAGGTGGAATACTATTCAATCTTTTAAAACTTAAGTTATAGAAGAATATGTGGTGTTCA
Source organism: Neomonachus schauinslandi (assembly GCF_002201575.2). Taxonomy (NCBI): domain Eukaryota; kingdom Metazoa; phylum Chordata; class Mammalia; order Carnivora; family Phocidae; genus Neomonachus; species Neomonachus schauinslandi. The sequence goes on from NC_058419.1 coordinate 101,171,642, forward strand.
GGAAGATCTTTCCCATATATTGTTAAGGGAAACTGTTATATTACAAAACATTATTTTTTATAATTTGTGCGTATGTACTAAAAAAACTTAGTGGACAAATGTAAAGAGTAGTTCTCTCTTTATGTGGTGAAATCAGAACTATTTGTTCTGCTTTGTTTATCTATATTTTAAAACATTCTGCAATAATAGTACACTACTCTTAAGAATACAAACAAATATGCTTTATTGTTGCCTTTTGAAACAATAACTTGAAAAATAATTTCCCAAAGATTTGAGAAAGAGCTACTTTGAACTGAAAGAAAATGAAAACACTAATTCAAAAAGATATATGCACCCCTATATTTATTGCAGCACTATTTACAATAGCCAAGATATGGAAGCAACTCAAGCGTCCATTGACAAATAAATGAATAAGGAAGATGTGGGGTGTGTATCTGTGTGTGTGTATACCCATACACAAACATATACATACAGTGCAATATTACTCAGTCATGAAAAAGGATGAGCTCTTGCCATTTGCGACAATGTGGACAGACCTAGAGGGTATTATGGTAAGTGAAGTAAGTCAGACGGAGAAAAGATAAATACCATATGATTTCATTCATATGTGGAATCTAAAAAACAAATGAATAAACAAAGAAAAAGCAGAATCAGACCTATAAATACAGAAAAAAACTGGTGGTTGCCAGAGGGGAGAGGGGTGGGGAGGTGGGCAAAATAGGTGAAGAGGAGTGGGAGATAGAGGCTTCCAGCTAAGGAACAAATAAGTTACGGGATGAAAGATACAGCACATGGAATATAGTCAATGGTATTAGAATAGTGCTGTATGGGGACAGATGATAGTATACTTGTGAGCATAGCATGATGTATAGATTTACTTAATCACTCACTATGTTGTACACCTGAAATTAATGTAATACTGTACGTCAACTATACTCAAATAAAAAAAAGTTACTTTAAGGTAGGATTTCAATTTGCAGATCCAATCAAAACATGTTACCAAGATAGCTGCCCACATTGTCTAATCATAAATTGATCTTAATTGGAAATGATACTCTGGAAGGTACAGGCTGAATTTTTAATGAACCACATCAGGTCAGGCAAGTTGTCTGCCTTGTTGCCTTCCTGCTTGCTTACTTGCTTGCTTGCTTGCTTGCTTGCTTGCTTGCTTGCTTGCTTGCTTTCCTTCCTTCCTCCCTCCCTCCCTCCTTCCCTCCCTTCTCCCTTCCTTCCCTCCCGCCTTTTCTTCCTTTTAACAACAAAGTGTTTCATATCTTCCTGTTTCTGAAGGGTGTAAAGCTCAAAAGAATCTTAGTCATTGGGATTTTGCTCTCCCAACAGCCAGAAGTGAAAAGGTTAGCAAAATGAGAACTTAAAAAATTATTAATAGGTCTATTTTACCTTGAACCTGAACACATACTTATAACGTATAACAAGACCATATCTAACATGAGATGTGAATCGTATAATATTCAAGCTAATGTTATTTACAGTAAACTTGCTTGTTTGAAATTCTATTTTTTCCCTGCCTTTCAGACATTTTGCAAAGATTCATTTGTACATTTCCTTTTCTAAATTTTGTAGCAAGATCATAAGAGCAGAATCCATTATTCAGCGTTGATTTTATTTAGCAATGACTGGATCTGTGTTTGTTTCAAATGCTCACAATCACTGCTAACTGCATTCTGAGAGCCCTGGGGGGTCTGACTATTTAATCATCTTTACTTCTCAGGCGATCATCTTCTTAGCCTTTATTTGCCATAACTTCCTCAAGGTTTGCTTGAGTAGCACCAACTCCAGCAGCCTCTCAAGATGACTATGGGCTATTTAATTATGAATTGAAAAATTGAGCCTGTTAGCATGAAATAAAGAGCAACAATGCCCTCACTATACCTCCAAGGGACACACAAATCTTTAAATGTTGTGTGGGAGGCCTCCACATAAACACAATATATACGGTTTCAAAAATCATGGCAACCCCTAAAGACATTTAAATCAAACTGCACTAACATCTGGTTTACCATAAATCAAAATTTAGATGCTATGTTTAAAGGGTCATTTGCTGTTTAAAGGAAGAATTTTAACAAAGGAAATAGAGTAATTTTAAAAATTGTGGGTGTCAACTAGAAACACTCCCCTGATAACCTCACCATACATTTATTCTCATGACATATCTTTTCATCCCAGGAGATGCTAACCTATTTTGGATAACTTGTAAATCCCTTTCCTCTGGAGCACTGACAAGATGACTCTCTTGATATTTAGCAAAAAGCTATAGATCTTAGATTGAACTAAAGTAGACTTACTTTACCTTTATCAGCAATGTGCAAACTTCCTATGTTGCGGAAATATCATCAGTGTCAACAGTAACAAGCTTCCTCAGTATTCCAATGGGTCATTTCACAAAGTAAAATAAATTTGAAAAAGAAACAATGCAATTTTTACTCATGATAGACTCAGACTATGCAGTTTGATTGTTACTGAAATTTACTGCAACAGACTCAACTTTATTTTCTGCCTCCTTTTTGAAAATGACATCTCTCTAAATGCCTATTCAAAAGTCATAAACTCAGTGCTTAAATATTTTTCTACATTTCACCTTCATCTGTGAGAAGCAACCAGGAGAATCTGTAGAACTAAAACTACCTTGGTTGTTAAGAAGCAGTAACTTGGACACCCTCCTTAGCACAGAGCATTTTAATAGTGCCTTTGACAGTGGTGGCAAGTTAAAGAACAGATGCGCAGGGAGGACAAGAAGGGCCCCACTTTGACAGTGTTATTCCAGGCAGAGACATCTAATGAGTAACAAATAGAAAGGCACAGGACAGCTCTGAAGCTAATTCTTGCCCTAGTGGAAAACCACTTCACAGACATATTTGAAGCTTCTTCAATTTGTCGCTCTTTTTTTCTCATCTTCGGTTCATTTCATTTTCATAGTAAAACAGTCGGGGAACTGAAGACAAAGATAATGAAGAGGAGGAAATGGCATCACAGGTTATAATATGTACACTATGCTCTTTGAACCCACTTCTCACAACCAGATGGCTTGTTAAACAGTGATTTCCAAAATTAATTGTGTACACATCATCTGGGGATCTTGTTAAAATGTATATTGTCATTATGTCTGGAGTGGGGCCTAAGATTCTGCATTCCTGATAAGCTCCCTAGTGCTGCTGCTGCTGCTGGCCTGGGGACCACCCCTCAAATAGCAAAGGTGTAAAAGACTTTAACCCATCAGACCCTAAATCCTGTCTAATGTCAAACCATCCAAGTAGAGTTGTCTCCCCCTACACTGAAAATAAATGAACAAAATCATAGGCCAAATAAACCTCACATCAAGGCACATTTAACAGGTCTGCTCTCTCATTTCATTCACAACTCATTTAATCTTAATAAAAATTTCCAGAACTAAGGAATATTACCCCCACTTCCTGGGTGAGGGGACTGAGGAATAAAAGTGTTAAGGAGCCTGTCAAAAGTCACAAGCCTGGAAAGGGATGAAGCAACATTTTGCACTGAGGTTTCATTTCTTCTCATCCAGCTCCTGTGAATAGTATTTTATATGAATAAAAAGGCTTTCATACACATGAACACATTTGATCCTCATAATATATGCCTTGTGAGAGAAGTATGAAAGACCTTATTATGCTCATTTTGTAGATGGGGAAAGTAAGGCAGGAAAGATTAAAGAGGATGGCAATGCCCCAGAGCTAATTAGCAACAGAGCTAGAGCTGTCGCTGACTCCTTCTAATCCCCAGTCCTTGTCTCTTTTGTATCCTTATCATGCTACTTGACAGTAATCAATTTGTAAACTAGAATAAAACAACAACAACAACTAGGAATGTCCTTCAGAAATTTCCAACGGCATTAGCACTATTTATAAACTAAGCCTATTAAATTAACTTCGAAAAAGGAAATACTAGTATGTAGGTTTCATTTCATTTTCAAAGGTCTCAAAATGTAAATTCCCAATGATTGCTCAGTCTTATGTGACATCCCGGGTGAGAGGGTGGCAAGGGGGTACAGATCATACTCTGTTAGCCATAAGAGTCTTTGTAATTACCTTATTTCATTTTCACGCTTTATACTCAAATTTGAATTGCTTTTCTTGATTTTAAAGGTCTATCCTAGGTGGCCGGAAGTAAAACCCATTTCAAGGGAATCTCCTTCATTTTATTTAACAAAAATAGTATTCATTTTGTTCTATAGATACTTAAATTCTGTATCTTCACTCTTTCTCTCGGCTCGCTCTTTTCTATCAGTATTTAAATGTAAGCATCTTCCTCCCATAGTAAAATAAAAGACTCTCCTTTTAACCCATGTGCTGTTACATATACCACTCTATTTCCCTCCTTTTCTCCAAAGACAAATGTTTTTTTAAAAGTATTTATTTATTTATTTGACAGAGAGAGACACAGCGAGAGAGGGAACACAAGGAGGGGGTGTGGGAGAGGGAGAAGCCGGCCTCCCGCCGAGCAAGAAGCCCGATGCGGGGCTTGATCCCAGGACCCTGGGATCATGACCTGAGCCGAAGGCAGATGCTTAATGACTGAGCCACCCAGGCGCCCCGACAAATATGTTTAAAGATCTGTTTATATACATTATCTCCCCTTCTCTTTGCTATTCCTTAACCTGCTATAGTTCAGATTCTGCCCTCATCACTCCACTGAAACCACTATCCCTAAAGTCATCAATTTACCCACATATTGGTTAAGTCCATGGAATCAACTGACTTTCCAGCAGCATTTGATGGGTTTACTGCTCCTATCCTTTGTGAAATTCACTCCTCCACCCCCAACTTCTGAAGCTGAAGTCGCTACTGAGTTTCTTCTAACTTCCATGTTTATTTTTTCTCAGCTACCACTACATACAAATTTCTTTTCTAGTGTTCAGTCCTCATTAATTTATTCAGTCCTCAAATATTTATTGAGGCATACTCTGTTCTTTGAGTTATGCTAGGTGCTGGGAATAAAACTGATTAAAAAGCAACTGACATTGGGAATTCCAGTTCAAGATGGCAACATAGAAAGACTTTGAACTCACCTCCTCCGTGGAACATATCATATTACACCTATTAATGGAACAATCACTCCTGAAGAAGAACTGAGGGCGAGTGAACAACTACTAAACCACCAAAGATAGAAGAGCTAGAGAATTGGAGATACAATAACAAAGGGAACCCCCACCCTCTATGCTGCAAAAAGCAAAGAGGAGGGATAATGCTGAGGGTCCAGGAACAGATTCCTTTGACCATGGGTACAGAAAAAAAATGATGTGGTTTAAAAGAACAACTAGCATATAAAAGAGAAAACACTAGAACTCTGCCAAGCAGCAGAGGAGCTGTGGGAATGCTCTCCAGGTCAGAGGGGCTGGAGAATGACATGGTTTACATATCCACCCCACCTTAAAAGCCTAGACTGGAGCATGGTCTGGACACCATAATGGGTGAGTCTGGTGATCTCAGTGAGCCTGCAACCTCAGCAGGTACAGAAGCCATTGGGACACAGAGAAAAAGCCACAGTTTAAAAAGGCCGAGGGGCTGCAGGAACTTCTCTCCCCCTTAAAAGAGTAACTAGCATATATAGCCACAGCTCTAGTCAGCCAGCCAAAGCCAGCAATCACACACAGTGTACATGGGGAACACCACACACAAGACCATTCCTTCAAGTTTAGGAGAAGTGGCCATTTCACCTAATCCACAGAAACAAACAGAGAGACAAGCAAAAGGGGGAGATAGAGAAATATGCTGCAAAAGAAAGAACAAGAAAAAAACTCAGAAAAAAAAAAGAATTAAATGAAACAAAAATAACCAATATGCCTGATATAGAATTTAAAGTTGTGATCATTAGGATACTCACTGGGCTGGGGGCGCCTGGGTGGCTCAGTCGTTAGGCGTCTGCCTTTGGCTCAGGTCATGATCTCAGGGTCCTGGGATCGAGCCCCACATCGGGTTCCCTGCTCCGTGGGAAGCCTGCTTCTCCCTCTCCCACTCCCCTTGCTTGTGTTCCCTCTCTCACTGTGTCTCTCTCTGTCAAATAAATAAATAAAATCTACTAAAAAAAAAAAAGATACTGGGCTGGAGAAAAGAGTGGAAGAACTCAGTGAGACCTTCAATAAAGAGATAGAAAATATTCAAAGCACCAGAGTTCAAGAATACAAAAACTGAAATAAAAAATTCACCAGAGGTAACCAACAGTAGATTAGAGGATACAGAAGAATGTATCAGTGATCTGGAAGACAAGCTGAACAGCAAAAAGACAAAAAAAAAAAAAAATGTGAAAAAAGAGAGAATAGATTAAGAGATCTCCTGGACAACATCAAGCAAATATTTGCACTAAAGGGTCTCAGAAGAGAGAGAAAGGTGTAGAAAATTTATCTGAAGAAATAATAACTGAAAACTTCCCTAACAAAGGGAAGGAAACAGACATCCAAGCCCAAGAAGTACAGACAATTCCAAACAAGATGAACCCAAGGAGGTTCACACCATGGCATATAATAATTAAAATGTCAGAGGTTAAAGATGAAGAGAGAATCTTAAAAACAGCTAGAGAGAAACAAAAAGTTACCTATAATGGAAACCTACTAGGCCATTAGCTGATTTTTCAGCAGGAATTTTGCAGGCCAGAAGAGAGTGGAATGATATATTCAAAGTGCTGAAAGGAAAAAACCTACAAGCAAGAATACTCTACTGGCAAGGTTATCCTTCAAATTTGAAAAAGGATAAAGAGATTCCCAGACAAACAGAAGATAAAGGAGTACATCACCACTAAACCAGTCTTACAAGAAATGTCAAGGGGATTTCTTTAAGTGGAAAAGAATGGCCATAATCAGACATAAGAAAATTATGAATAAAAAGATGTAAAATATGACAACATATACATAAAATGTGGAGAAGGGAGTAAAAACAGAAGAGAAGGAGAAAAACAAAGATATCTTTTTTAGAATGTGTTTGAACTGAAATGACCATCAAATTAATATAGATTGCTATTTACTTAGGATGTTATATATAAACCTCATGGTAATCACAAACACAAAACCTATGACAAATACACAATAAATAAAGTGAAAGAAAGCCAAACATAATGCTGTAGATACTCATCTATCACAAAGAATGAGATGAAGAGAACAGAACAAAGAAGAACTACAAAAACAACTAGAAAACAAATTTTTTAAATGGAAATAAGTACATAGCTATCAATAATTACTTTAAATGTAAATGGCCTAAATGATCCAATCAAAATACACAGTGTGGTGGAATGGATAAAAAAACAAAACCAATCTACATGCTGCTTACAGGAGACTCACCTAAAACCTAAAGACACGTACAGACTGAAAGTGAAGGGATGGAAAAACATTCACTGTGCTTCCATGAAGCAAAAAACCCAGCCAGGGTAGCAATACTCATATCAGACAAAAAAAACACCAAAAAACAACACACACACACACACAAAAAAAAACACTTTAAAACAAAGACTGACAAGAGACAAAGAAGGGCACTGCATAATGATAAAGGAATCAATCCAACAAGAAGATACAACAATTGTAAATATCTATACAACCAACACTGGAGCACCTAAATACTAGGTGCAAATATTAATGGACAGAAAGAGGCATTGATAATAATATATAAACAGTAAGGAACTTTAACACTCAACTTACATCAGTGGATAGATCATCTGGACAGAAAATCAACAAGGACACAATGTCTTTGAATGACACATCGGACCAGATGGACATAACAAATATATACAGAACATTCCATCAAAACCCAACAGAATACATATTTTCAAGTGCTCATGGAACATTCCCTAGAAGAGATCACATATTACACCATAAAACAAGTGTCAATAAATTTAAGATGACTGAAATAATGCCATGCATCATTTCTGATCACAATGGTATAAAACTAGAAATAAATCACAAGAAGAACACTGGAAAAACACAAAAATGTGGGGACTAAACAACATGACATTAAACAACCAATGGGTCAAGGAAACAATCAAAGAAGAAATTAGTGGCACCTGGGTGGCTCAGTCGGTTAAGCATCTAGCTCTTGATTTCACCTTGGGTCATGATCTCAAGGTCGTGAGATTGAGCCCTGTATCAGGTTCTGCACTCAGTGGGGAGTCTGCCTGAGATTCTCTCTCTCCCTCCCCCTCTACACAACCCCCCCAGCTCATGCATGAGCTTGCTCTCAAATAAATAAAACTTTAAAAACAGAAGAAATCTAAAAATACATGGAGAAAAATGAAAATGAAAAGACAATGGTTCAGTCTTTGGAACAGAGTGAAAGCAGTTCTAAGAGTGAAGTATATAATTATACAGGCTTACCTCAAGAAACAAGAAAAAAGTTCAAATAAACAATCTAACCTTACATCTAAAGGAACTAGAAAAAGAAGAATGAAGACCAAGGGGAGGAGGACAAAGGAAATAATAAAGATCAGAGCAGAAAAAAATGCCATAGAGACTTAAAAAAAAAAAAAACAAACAAGAGAAAAAAACCAATGAACTCAAGAGCTGGTTCTTTGAAAAGATAAACAAAATTGACAAAACTTTAGTCGGACACACAAGGGAAAAAAAAAAAGAGAGAGAGAAAGGACCCAAACAAATAAAAACAAAAATGAGAGAGGAGAAGTAACAACTGACATCACAGAAATACAAAGGATTGTAAGATAATACTATGAAAAATGACACACCAACCAACTGGATAACCTAGAAAAGATGGTTAAACTCCTAGAAACATATAACATCCCAAGACTGAATCAGGAAGAAAGAAAAAATTTGAACAGACTTATTACTAGTATAAAATTGAATCAGTAATTTAAAAAAGTACCAAAAAATAAAAGTCCAAGACCACATTGATTCACAGGTGAATTCTACCAAACATCCTCAAAATATTCCGAAAAACAGAAGAGGAAGGAAAGCTTCTGAATACATTCTATGAGGCTAGCATTACCCTGATACTAAAAGTAGACAAAGACACCACAAATAAAGAAAACTACAGGCCAATATCTCTGATGAACAGAGATGCAAAAATCCTCAGCAAAATATTAGAAAAACAAATCCAACAATACATTAAAAAGATCATTCACCACAATCAGGTGGGATTTATTCCTGGGATACAAAGATAATACAATATTTGCAAATCAATCATCATCATATACCATATCAACAAAACAAAGGGTAAAAATCATAATCATCTCAATAGATGCCGAAAAAGCATCTAGCAAAATTCAACATGCATTCATGATAAAAACTCTCAATAGAGTAGGTTTAGAGGGAACATACCTCAACATAGTAAAGGACACATGAGAAAAACCCACAGCTAACATCATATTCAATGGTGAAAAACTGAGAGCTTTTTTCCTAGTATCAGGAAAAAGACAAGGATGTCCACTCTCACCACTTTTACTCAACATAGTACTGGAAGTCTTGGCAACAGCAATCACACAAGACAAAGAAATTATAGAGGTATCCATATTGGTAAAGAAGAAAGTTACTGGCACTATTTCCAGATGACATAATACTATATATAGAAAATCCCAAAGATTCCAACAAAAAAACTACTAGCAGTAATAAATGAATTCAGTAAAGTGCCAGGATACAAAATTAATACCCAGAAATTGGTAGCATTTCTATACTCTCACAGTGAAGTCACAGAAATAAAAAATTTAAAAAACAACACCATTATAACTGCACCAAAAAGAATAAAATAACTAGGAATAAAATTAACCAAAGAGGTAAAAGACCTGTCCTCCAAAAACTATAAAACACTAATGAAAGAAATTGAAGATGACACATATGGAAAGATATTCCATGCTCATGAATTGGAAGAACCAATATTGTTTAAATGTCCATATTACCCAAAGCAATACAGAGATTTAATGCAATCCCTATTAAAATATCAATAGCATTTTTCACAAAACTAGAACAAATAATATTAAAATTTGTATGGAACCACAAAAGACCCCAAATAGCCAAAGCATTCCTGAGAAAGGACCCAGCTCGAAGTATCACAAGTATCACAGTCTCCGATTTCAAGATATAATACAAAGCTGTAGCAATCAAAACAGTATGGTACTGGCACAAAAATCAGACATATAGATGAATGGAACAGAATAGAGACACCAGAGATAAACCCACACTTTTAGGTCTAATTAACCTATGAGAAAAGAGGCAAGAATATACAAAGGGGAACAGTCTTTTCAATAAATGATGGTGGGAAACCTGGACAGCTACATATAAAAGAATAAAACCAGACTATTTCCTAATACCATACACAAAAATAAACTCAAGTTGTATTAAAGTCCTAAATGTGAGACCTGAAACCATAAAAACCCTAGAAGAGAACACAAGCAATAATATCTCTGACATCAGCCATAGAAACATTTTTCCAGATATGTCTCTTACAGCAAGGGGAATATAAGCAAAAATCAACTATCAGGACTATACCAAAATAAAAAATTTTTGCAGAGCAAAGGAAACCATCAACAAAACAACCTACTGAAAGGGAGAAGATATTTTCAAATGATACATTCAATAAGGGGTTAATATCCAAAACATATAAAGAACTTATATAACTCAACACCAAAAAACAAATCCCATTAAAAAATGGGCAGAGGACCTGAATAGACATTTGTCCAAAGACATACAGATGGTAACAGACAAATGAAAAGTTGCTTAACATCACTAATCAGGGAAATGCAAATCAAAACCACAATGAGATATCACCTCATACCTGTTAGAATGGCTAAAATAAAAAACACAGGAAATAAAAAGTGTTGATGAAGATGTGGAAAAAAAGGGAACTTCTGTGCATTGTTGGTGGGAATGTAAATTGGTACAGCCACTATGGAAAATAGTATGGAGGTTCCTTACAAAACTCAAATTAGAGGCCGAGTCACTGAGCCACTGCCTCCCCCTTGAGCCCCCTTGCATCTGGATGCTCCGTCCCCCAACCCCCACCCCGCCTTCTCCCATCACTGCCTTCCTCAGGCTGTTTCCACCAAGGAAAAGGAATCGTACTGTATGTCCAATATCCAGAACCTCCATTCTTTTGACCCCTTTGCTGATGCAAGTAAGGGTGATGAGCTGCTTCTTGCTGGCACTGAGGATTATATCCATATAAGAATTCAACAGAGGAATGGCAGGAAGACCCTTACTACTGTCCAAGGGATCACTGACAATTATGATAAAAAGAAACCAGTGAAGGCGTTTAAGAAGAAATTTGCCTGCAATGGTACTGTAATTGAGCATCCAGAATATGGAGAAGTAATTCAGCTACAGGGTGACTAGCGCCAAGAACATATCCCAGTTCTTGGTATACACTGGACTGGCTAAGGATGACCAGCTGAAGGTTCATGGGTTTTAAGTACTTTTGGCTCACTGAAGCTTAAGTGAGGATTTCCTTGCAATGAGTAGAATTTCCCTTCTGTCCCTTGTCACAAGTTTATTTATTTATTTATTTTTTAAACTTTTTTTTTTTTTAAAGATTTTATTTATTTGCGAGAGAGAGAATGAGAGACAGATGGCATGAGAGGGAGGAGGGTCAGAGGGAGAAGCAGACTCCCTGACGAGCAGGGAGCCCGATGCGGGACTCGATCCCGGGACTCCAGGATCATGAGCTGAGCCGAAGGCAGTCGCTTAACCAACTGAGCCACCCAGGCGCCCCCTTGTCACAAGTTTAAAAACTTCACAGCTTGTATAATGTAACCATTTGGGGTCTGCTTTTAACTTGGACTAGTGTAACTCCTTCATGCAATAAACTAAAAAGAGCCAAAAAAAAATTCAAAATAGAAATACCATATGATCCAATAATTCCACTATTGGCTATTCACACAAAGAAAATTGAAAACACTAACTGAAAAAGATATATGCACCCCTATGCATATTTCATCATTATTTACAATAGCCAAGATATGAAAACAGCCTATGTGTCCATGAAGAAATGAAAAGATAAGGAAAATATGATATACATACCTACAACAGAATATTATACAATCATAAAAAGTATGGCTTCATGCCAGTTGCAACATTAATGGACCTAGAGGGTATTATGCTAAGTGAAATAAGTAAGGCTGAGAAAGACAAATACCATATGATTCGATTTATGAAGAATAAACAAAACAAAAAGCAGAATCAGACCTATAAATGCAGAGAACAAGCTGATGGTTGCCAGAGGACAAGAGGGTAGATGGTTGGACAAAACGGACACAGGGAGAAGGTAATACATGTCTGCAGTTATAGAATGAGTAAGTCATGGGAATAAAAGGCAGGGACAGTCAATGATATTGTAATAGTGATGTAATAGAACAGATGGTAACTACATATGTGGTGAACATAGCATAATGAATAAACTTGTAAAATCACTAAGTTGCAAACCTGAAACTAATGTGACATCGTATGTCAACTCTATCCATATTCAAAATAAAAATTTTAAGTGTAAAAAAAACAACTGACGTCACGAAATACAAAGGATCACAAGAGAATACTACAAAAAAATTACATACCAACAAATTGGACAACCTAAAAGAAATGAATAAATTCCTAGTAGCATACAGACTTCCAAAACAGAATCAGGAGGAAATAGAAAATGTAAACAGACCAATTACTAATACAAAATTGAATTGGTAATTTACAAACTACCAAAAAATAAGTTTATGACCATATTGATTCACATGTGAATTGTATCAAACATTTATTTATTTTTAAAGATTTTATTTATTTATTTGACAGAGAGAGAGAACAAACAAACAGGGGAAACAGCAGGCAGAGGGAAAGGAAGAAACAAGCTCCCTGCTGAGCAGAGAGCCCAACGTGGGGCTCGATTCCAGGACCCTGGGATCATGACCTGAGCCAAAGGCAGACACTTAACTGACTGAGTCACCCAGGTGCCACATTCTATCAAACATTTAAAGAAGACTTAATACACCTATTTTCCTCAAACTACTCCAAAAACCAGAAGAGGAAGGAAAACTTACAAATACATTCTATGAGGCTAGCATTACCCTGATACTAAAAGTAGATGGACACCACACACACATAAAAACTACAAGCCAATATCCCTGATGAACATATATGCAAAAATCCTCAACAAAATATTAGCAAACCAAATTCAACAATACATTAAAAGGATCATCTACCACAATCAAGTGGGATTTATTCTGGGGATGCAAGCATGGTTCAACATTTGGAAATCAATCAATATCATATACACATCAACAAAATCAAGGATAAAAATCATATAACCATCTCAATAGATGTAGAAAAAGAATCTGATAAAATTCAACAACCATTCATGATAAAAACTCAACAAAGTGGATTTAGAGGGAACATATCTCAACATAGTAAAGGCCATATAAAAAAACCCACAGCTAACATCATACTCAATTTCTTCTAAGATCAGGAACAGACAAGAACGTTCACTCTTACCACTTTAATTTAACATAGTATTGGAAATGCTAGTCACAGCAATCAGACAAGACAAATAAATAAGAGGCATCTGTATTGGTAAAGAGGCAGTTAACTATCACAATTTGCAGATGACATGATAGTATACATAGAAATCCTTAAAAACCCCATGAAAAAGCTTCTAGAAGAAATTACTGAGCTCAGTAATTGCAAAATACAAAATTAATACCCAGAAATCGATAGCATTCCTATACACTGGCAATGAAATAGCAGAAAGAGAAATTAAGAAAACAATTCCATTTATAATTGCACCAAAAAGAATAAACTTAACCAAAAAGTTGAAAGACCTGTCCTCTAAAAACTATAAAACACCGATAAAAGGAATTAAAGATGAAACAAAGAAATGGAAAGATAGTCCATGCTCATGGATTCCAAGAAACAATATTGTTTAAATGTCCATAATACCAAAAGCAATACAGATACTTAATACATTCCCTATCAAAACACCATTAGTATTTTTCACGAAACTAAAACAAATAATGCTAAAAGTTGTATGGAAGCACAAAGGACCCCAAATAGCCAAAGCAATTTTGAGAAAGCAAAACAATGCTGGAAGTATCACAATCCCAGATTTCATGATATATTACAAAGCTATAGTAATCAAAACACTATGGTACTGGCAGAAAAATGGACACACAGATCAAGAGAACAGAATAAAGAACCCAGAAATAAACCCATATGTTTATGGTCAAGTAATCTACAACAAAGCAGGGAAGAATATAAAATGGGGAAAAGTCAATCTCTTCAACTAATGGTGTTGGGAAAACTGGACAAAAACTGTAAAAACCCAAAACTGGTCCACTTTCTTACACCATACACAAAAATAAATCAAAATGGATTAAAGACCTAAATGTGAGATCTGAAACCATAGAATTCTTATAAGAAAGCAAGAATTTTTTTGACATCAGCTGTAGAAACATTTTTCTAGATGTGTCTCCTCCGGCAAGAGAAACAAAATGAAAAATTACTGGGACTGCACCAAGGTAAAAAGCTTTTGCAGTGTGAAGGAAACTATCAACAACAACAAAAAGGCAACCTATTGAAGAGAAGATAATTGCAAACAATATATCTGATAAGGGGTTAATATCCAAAGTGTATAAAGAATGTATACAACATCAACACCAAAAAACTCCCATAGAATCTGATTAAAAAATGGACAGAAGACCTGAATAGACATTTTTCCAAAGACAACATATAGATGGCTAATGGACACATGAAAAGATGCTCAACATCACTAAACATCAGAGAAATGCAAATCCAAACCACAATGAGGTATCGGTCAGAATAGCTAAATTCAAAAAGACGAGAAATAACAAGTGTTCATGAGAATGTGGAGGAAAAAACCCCTTGTGTTCGGGTGGTGGGAATGTAAATTGGTATAGCCACTGTAGAAAACAGTATGGAGGTTCCTCAAAAAATTAAAAATACAAATACCATGTAATCCAATAATTTAATTACTGGGTATTTACCCAGTGAAAATAAAAACACTAATTTGAAAAGATATAGGCACCCCATGTTTACTGCAGTATTATTTACAATAGCCAAGATATGGGAGCAACTTAAGTGTCCACAGATACACAAATAGATAAGGAAAATGCAGTATATATACAATCAAGGATTACACAGCCATAAAAAAGGATGAGATCATACCAATTGTGATGACATGACTGGACCTATAAGGTATTATGATACGTGAAATAAGTCCAACTGAGAAAGACAAATACCATATGATTTCATTCATATGTGAAATCTAAAGAAAAACAAATGAATAAACAAATAAAAAGAATCAGACCTATAAATATAGAGAACAAACTGGTGGCTGCCAGAAAGGAAGGGGGGTAGGCAAAATGGGTGAACATGAGTGGGAGATGTGGGCTTCCAGCTATGGAATGAGTAAGTCCCAGGAATAAAAGGACAGCACAAGGAATATAGTAAATGATATTATAATAGCTTTGTAGGGTGACAGATGGTAGCTACACTTGTGGTGAGCATAGCATAAGGCAGAAATTTATCAAATCACTATGCTGTACACCTGAAACTAATGTAATATTGTGTGTCAACTACATTCAAATAAATTTTTTTAATTGTGATTAAAAAATACATTGTCTCTACTCTCCTAGAACTTACATTCTAACAGGAAATAGGCTCCATGAGTCAGGAAGTCAGGAAACGCTTCTCCAATGGGATGATGGCTTGACTAAAATCTTTAGTGAGTAGGTATTGATGAGGTGACAAGAGAAGGCAAGAATATTCTATGCATAGGGAATGCAAGCAAAATGGCCTTGGGTGAGCAAGGGTCATAGGATTAGGCTTGAGAGGTTGATAGAGACATGTTAAGGACTCTGCTTTCTCTATAGGAAGCAATGAAATGTTTTACGTGATAGAGGGACATGATCAGATCTGCATTTCTGGAAGATCTGAAAGATCACTTTAGCTATAATATAATGAAAAGCTAGAGGATACATTAAAAGATCAGAGTGGATCATTAAGAGGCAACTGCAGTGGTGCAGGCTGTAGATGATGGTTGTTTCATACAGACTGATAGCAGTAGACTGAGAAAACAAAATATTGGATTCAGTGTAAGGAAGAAGGAAGAGAAATATTCAAAGATGGCTTGTGGGATAAATTATTGTTGAATTATTTGTGTGGCAATGGGTTTGGGGGTTCCATACAGCTTAGGAGACAGATCTTAGTGCTGAGAAATGGAGACTATTTCCATTATCATTGGAAAGGAAAAAGAACAGGTAAAAGAACAGGTAAATGTGTAATTGTGGAGGCAGGAAGGTGGATGGATTTCCATCCAATTAATTTTGTTCACCATGAAGAGAGAGGTAAATTTAACTCCTGAGAATGAAGATGATCGTGGTGAGGTGGTTAGTTTAGCAAAGTGAGAAAAGTTTGAAATGACAGCTGAATATAAGATTAGACAAAGAGAAAAATTCCTGGCCAATGGGCTTCTGATTCCGAGGGTGAAAGTAAATTCTCCATCGATGAAAAGCCTCTTGCACCATGTGGAAAACCATCTCTCTCTCCATTCTTTTGAAAATTTCAGCTAGATTTTAGGAGAAACACTGGGGTAAATGGAAATAGGATAATATTTCTCTTTCTCTGCTATACTGAGTCTGGCACCTAGGGAAGAATGGCATACACATGCCAAACATTAAAATATTTATGCTGATTCAGTGCCATGGGGCCACATAAAAGGAAGATACAAAATGTTTGCTTAAAATCAATTTTCCTAGGAGGGCAGTTGGGCACTGACAGAAGTAAGTAGATGAGATCTGGCAGAAACTCACAAATACCTCCTGAATAATGCAGGATAAGGTTTGGAGGTGAGGGTGAGCTATGGAAATGATTATTGTTACTGAATTCAAGAGCAATAAAAAACATTCATGGTCAAATCCTGGAAGTCACCCAGTGAAAGCATCAAGGAGGGGACTAGAGGTGACCACATCAGGTATTTGGTTACAAGGGCAGGGTATTTGCTATAGAAAGCTCGGGGATCTCAGAAATCATCACATACAGAGAAGAAGAAGAATCTCAACAGGGACAACATTCCTTACAACTCTCAATTTCTCCATCTCTCTGGCTGCCAAAGCTTTGAAATGTCTATCATCTCATCTTCTAATGTGCTACCTGGGTTCCAACTGCATCTAAGGCAATGTACTGTCCTCTGGGGGTCAAAGAGGTGATGCAGGAGGAATCCTCCTACCAGGCCAGGGAAAGCCACCTGGAAACGTACAGAGTGATCAGTAAAAGTCCAAAACTGAGTTAATGGAGAGAACACATTAAAAGATGCAACGGAACAACACAATTTAAAAAGTATTAGTTACAAACAACATAAGTAAAAATTAGAATGCATATGATATTTGGTCACAGTACTGTTTAAGGAAATATGATTATAAGAAATAAGAGATAGGGGGACACCTGGATGGCTCAGTCAAGTGAGCATCCAAGTCTTGGTTTTGGCTCAGGTCATGATCTCAGGGTCCTGGGATTGAGCCCCACATGGGCTTCCATGCTCAACCGGGAGTCTGCCTGAGGATTCTCTCGCCCTCTCCCTATGCCCCTCCCCCACCTCACATGCACGTATGCTCTCTCTCTCAAATAAATAAATACTAAAAAAAAGAAATGTGAGATAGGATATAAGATAGGGTAAGAAAGAAGGAAGTAGAAATTAAAATAATGTTAAATATAAAGCTTAAAAAAGAAATGAAAATTATTTAGCATGTTAAATGCCTTTATTGGAAACAATAATGAGGAAACTTGACACTGCAAAATTATTAAAATGGGGGAAAACTTAAGGAGTACTCTCTATTAGGTAGAAAGGAAATATAAAGAGTAAAAATTAGGAGAAATCATTAATGTGAAGGGCAGAGAGCAGAGATCCAGCAGTGAAGATAATCATACATCTGAAGATCAATCAAAAGAAATGAAACAGAAACAGTAACAAAAGATGTAATAAGAGAAAACTTTTCCTACGAAAACAAAGACTTGGATTTTTAGATAAAAATGAGAACAAATTGTTTGGAAATTTTCCTAAAACGTATGTTTCACACCTTGGAAAAAAGATTCAAAATAATATTGACTACATTTCATTTTAGGTATTACATTTGATCTAGAATGCATTGTTATGTATGAACTGGAATCAAGGCAAACTTTTATTGGTTGGTGATACCTGATGATAAAAATGCTTTCACCTCTATGTATAAACTTTGATTCACTATGTAAAAACAAACAAACAAACAAACAATGGGGGCAATAACAATTAGGATCCTGCTTATCTCCACAGGATTTATGAATAAATAAGGTAATAAGAAAAAACCCTCCTTTGTAAAATTCTTTATACTGCTATAGTTCAGTTCATATATTTTTGGCAGATGCTTTAATTCAGAACTTGACGTCTATCTCACTCTTGTTATTTAACAAGCAACTGAGAAACAGGAAGCAGCAAATAAATCATGGTGTGAGATACAAAACTATCCTAATACACATCCCTTGTATACTATATGTATCTAGAGAGGAACATCCAGATATTAAAAATATTCTGCTCAGCAACAAGTTTAGGGGAAATTCGCCATTTGGGTCACTTTCTTCCTTGCCTCTACCCCTAACAAAGAGGCCTTGGGATCATTGTTTAAGTGCCTCTGGTCAATAAGGCTAGTCTGTGAATGGGTCAGAAAATAATACGATAAATACTAGTTTAATTTGTCTGGTTAAATTAGGAGCTGTCTGGATAAACTACTTAACCATATAGATTTTTTTTTTTTTTTTTTAGAGAGAGAGGGAGGGAGGGGCAGAGGGAGAGAGAGAATTTTAAGCAGGCTCCATGCCCGGTGTGGAGCCTGATCTGGGGCTCCATCTCATGATCCTGAGATCATGACCTGAGGCGAAACCAAGATTTGGATGCTTAACCGACTGAGCCACCCAAGCGCCCCCAGAATTTTTTTAAAAAAGACAGGTTCTTGGGGTGCTGGGTGACTCAGTCGGTTAAGCCTCTGCCTTCGGCTCAAGTCATCATCTCAGGGTCCTGGGATCGAGCCCCACATCGGGCTTCCTGCTCAGCAGGGAGCCTGCTTCTCCCTCTCCCTCTGCCCCTCCCCCTACTCATGCTCTGTCTTGCTTTAGCTCTCCATCTCTCTAATAAATAAATACAATATTTTTAAAAAATAAAAAAGATATAAAGACAGGTTCTTGGTGTTTTCAGCTTTCATTAGATTATGCTGTGGTAAAAATCAACCCCTAATTCTTACTTCTTACTGTCTTATAACAACAAATGTTTACTCTTCATTGATGCATTGATGCTACATTTTTTATTTTTTTAAGTTTTTATTTAAATACAAGTTAGTTAACATACAGTGTAATATCAGTTTCAGGTGTACAATATAGTGATTCAACACTTCCATACATCATCCTGTGCTCAACACGATAAGTGCACGCCTTAATTCCCATCATCTAGTTCATCCACCCGCCCCCCGACCTCTCCTCTGGTAACCATCAGTGTGTCCTCTAGAGTTAAGCATCTGTTTGTTGGTTTTCCTCTCTTTTTTCCCCCTATGTTTGTCTGTTTTGTTTCTTAAATTCCACATGAGTGAGATCATATATGTCTTTTCCTGACTGACTTATTTCACTTGGCATAATACTCTCTAGCTCCATCCATGTTGTTGAAAACGCCAAGATTTCATTCTTTTTTACGGCTGAATAATATTCCATTGTGTGTGTGTGTGTGTGTGTGTGTGTGTGTGTGTGTGTGTACACAACGG
Source organism: Neomonachus schauinslandi (assembly GCF_002201575.2). Classification (NCBI taxonomy): domain Eukaryota; kingdom Metazoa; phylum Chordata; class Mammalia; order Carnivora; family Phocidae; genus Neomonachus; species Neomonachus schauinslandi. Next base: position 101,191,376 of record NC_058419.1, read on the forward strand.
ACACTTGGGCTCATTCCATAATTTGGCTATTGTTGATAATGCTGCTATAAACATTGGGGTGCATGTACCTCTTTGAATTATTATTTTTGTATCCTTTGGGTAAATACCTGGTAATGCAATTGCTGAATAATAGAGTAGTTTGGGCTGTGGTGGCTCAGGCTGTGCTCCATGTGTCTTCTTCATTCCAGGATCCCTTCTGAAGGATCAACCCCTATATAGAACATGCATTTCTTGGGGCGCCTGGGTGGCTCAGTCAGTTAAGCATCTGCCTTTGGCTCAGGTTTTGATCCCAGTGTTCTGAGATCGAGCCCTGTGTCAGGCTCCCTGCTCGTCGGGGAGCCTGCTTCTCCCTCTCCCTCTGCCTGCCTCTCCCCCTGCTTGTATTCTTTGTCATATAAATAAATAAAATCTTTTTTAAAAAGAATAAGTATTTCTCATTTCACAGGGAAAAAGACAAGAATGAAACACACAAAGGCTCCCTTTCTGCTTCTGCTCAGTTGTACTGTATAACTAGCCCACTGGCATTATACTGGCCAAACCAAGACATGTGTCCATACCTTCCATCAATGGGGAAGGGACATAGACTGTTCCTATGGTGCATTTCTGAAAATCTCAAGACAATGGGCAGGGATGTATAATTCTCTTATAAAAGGGGATAAATGTGAAATCTACCACACATGGCAAAATTAAATGCAAGAAAGCTTGAAAATCATAATGTATGAAACAAGACGAGAAAGATCAAACTCTCCTGAAAAATAATACACTGGATAAAAAAATACAACTATGCATTTTCTACAGAATGACAGGGACAACATTAAAGTCAGAAAGATTAAAGGAATTGGTAAATCTCTGCCATACAAATGTTAGCCAAAATAAACCAGAGAGTCATACCAATTAGTCACTAGACAGAAAAACCCAATGATCAACTCATTAGACATCCAAAAGACATGCATTAAATCCAATATCCGTTTTTAATAATAATTATTTGTAAACTAGGAATAGAAAGATACTACCACAGCATGATAAAGTGTATATGTCCCAAACGAGGAGCTAACACCATATTAAATACTGAACAGAGAGGCAATCCCACAAAGGTCAGAAATGAGATAAGAATGCCTTCTACCCTATTGTATTGCAATTTTCTTCTGGACTATTTATCGAATGCTATATATTAAGGGGAAAAAATGAAGTGTAAATACTAGAAAGGTAGAGGAAAATCACTGAAGAAAATATCTACATAGAAATTTAAGAAAAGAAACTTGAAAAACCCTTAGAATTAAAATAAATCTTGGGGGCGCCTGGGTGGCTCAGTTGGTTAAGCGACTGCCTTCGGCTCAGGTCATGATCCCGGAGTCCCTGGATCGAATCCCACATCGGGCTCCCTGCTCAGCGGGGAGTCTGCTTCTCCCTCTGACCCTCCCCCCTCTCATGTGCTCTCTCTCAAATAAATAAATAAAATCTTTAAAAAATAAATAAATAAATAAATAAATAAAATAAATCTTGGGACACCTGGGTGGCTCAGTCAGTTAACTGTCTGCCTTTGGTTCAGGTCATGATCCCAGGGTCTTGAGATCGAATCCTGCGTCAGGCTCCTTGATCCACAGGGAGTCTGTTTCTCCCTCTGCTCCTCCTCCCACCGTTCTCTCAATCTCTCTCTCTCTCATAAATAAAATTAAGAAAAAATAAATCTCAACAAAGCATCTGGTTACAAAATAATAATATAAAATTAATACTACTTCTATAAAACAATAATTAGTACAAATATAATAATAAAACAAGATCCTTTACTAACAACATTTTCTGAGTACCTCCTGTGTCCACAGCCACCCTCCTAAGCAAGCATCCAAAGCATAATTTGCCATGCTTTATACTACATGCATTCATTTCCCAGCCATAGAAAACTGTTCACAGTTTGGCTTCTGACCCAGAAGTAGTCATGCATAGGGCAACCAGGAGCCTGTGGCCTGCCTAAATGAGGTGATCTTTATTTCTTATCTCTGAACCAGTCAGATCCTCTTCATTGATAAGAACACACTTAGGAACATAATCACTAGAATATCTCAGAGGCTGAGACACAAAACAGAGAGAAGGGAATTAGTATAAGCCAAAAGACAAGAGTGGCTTTGATTGGGAGAGGAGAAGCAGAGAAGGCAATGAGAGAGGGAGAGTAAGATTTATGCAGAGAAGCCAAGAGGGAGGAGCTGAGTCACAGATGTAGTGCACCAGGAGAGTTGTTCTGTCATTCTCCCCAGTCACAATTCTTGTTACATAAGGCCTGAGTGGAAAAACTGTGGAAATGTAAAAATGGAAGTAAAAACAGAAGGCATTCTGAATGTAGAATTGTGTCTTACAACCTAATCATGCCAAACACAGATGCCATTTGCAATAGCAACACAAAATATTAAAAACTAAGATGGGGCCCATGGGTGGCTCAGTAATTAAGCATCTGCCTTCGGCTCGGGTCACGATCCCAGCGTCCTGGGATCTAGCCCTGCATCAGGCTCCCTGCTCGGCAGGAAGCCTGCTTCTCCCTCTCCCACTCCCCCTGCTTGTGTCCCCTCTCCTGCTCTCTCTCTGTCAAATAAATAAATATTAAAAGAAAACAAACCAAGTACAGTATCTATCAATAAAAGACAAATAAAAATTAAAATGTTTTATTTTTTTTAAAGATTTTATTTATTTATTTGACAGAGAGACAGCACAAGTAGGCAGAGTGGCAGGCAGAGGCAGAGGGAGAGGGAGAAGCAGACTCTCCAATGAGCAGGGAGCCCGATGTGGGGCTCGATCCCAGGACCCTGGGATCATGACCTGAGCCAAAGGCAGCCGCTTAACCGACTGAGCCACCCAGGCGCCCCTAAAATGTTTTAAACCAAGAAAAATTACACAAATGGAGAATCACATATCAATGCAAAAAAATTCAATATTTAAAGATGTCAACTGGACAGAAACCAATTTATGAATTTAAAATGCAATTTTTAAAAATCTGAATATAGTTGACACACACTGTTACATTAATTTCAGGTATACAACTTAGTGATTTGACAAGTTTACACATTATGCTATGCTCACCATGAGCATAGCTATGATCTGTCCTATTACAACTCTATTATAGTATCAATGATTATATTCCTTATGTTCTGCTTTTTATTCCCATAAGTTACTCACTCCATAACTGGAGACCTGTATTTCCTGCTCCTTTGCTCAACCACCCATTCTTCTCCCCTCTGGAAACCATCAGTTTGCTCTCTATATTTATATTTCTGATTTTGATTTTTGTTTATTATTTTAGATTACACTTAGAAGTGGAATCATATGGTATTTGTCTTTCTCAATCTGACTTATTTCAGTTAGGATAATACCCTCTAGGTCCATCCATGTTTTCTCAAATGGCATGATCTCATCCTTTTTATGGCTGTGTAATATTCCTTTGTGTATATATAACACATTTTCCTTATCCATTTGTCTATTGATGAGACACTTACATTGCTTCCATGTCTTAATTATTGTAAATAATGCCACATAGGGTAAATAAACATAGGGTTACATTTATCTGAGTTAGTGTTTTCATTTCCCTGGGTAAATACCCAATAATGGAATTGTTGGATAATATGGTATTTCTATTTTTTTTTTTTTTTGGTATTTCTATTTTTTAAAAATATTTTATTTATTTGAGAGAGAGAGAGCATGCACACAGGGGGAAGGGGCAGGGAGAGGAACAAGTTAACTCCATGCTCAGTGAGGAGCATGACGTGGAGCTTGATCTCATGACCCTGAGGTCACAACCTGAGCTGAAACCAAAAGTTGGTTGTCCAAACAACTGAGCAACCTAGACGCCCCTCTATTTTTAGTTTTCTGAGGAACTTAAAGTGAAATACCAATGAGGTATTTAGAAACTTGACAAAACTCTTTTAAATTTCCTCTGTAAAATTCAAATAGATTAGCTACTTCCAGGAATATATATTAAAGAAATATTCAGATGCAAGACATATGTATGAGGAAATTAATCATGGTATACTTTATAATAGTAGAATCTGAAAACATCTAATGCATATAAATAGATTATGGTAGATCCGTATTAGGGAAAGCAGCTAAGTCATTAAAATACTACCAAAAATTATTCAGTTACATTTGAATATGCTCATGATATATTTTAAATGAAAATTAAAGAGGTGTATATATTAAGCACACATTTAAAAAAGAACTATCCACCTTAGTGAATAGATATCACACTTAAATTTATAGTCCAAAGCATTAAGACTAGTAATTAGATTGTAGGTATTTTTATTTTCTAATTTGCATATTTTGAGTTTTCTAAAATGTCTCCAGTGAAAATGTACTTTTATAATAGAACAATAAATGTTATTATGTTATAAAAAGAATAAATCAGCAACAAGAGCCTGAAACAGAGCAAGGCAAATAGTACAGCCAAATAAGTGTTTGTAGAATTAATGAATGAATAACTGGTCAAGATAATTAAAAAAAAAAAGACATTTGTGTTGACAGACGATCAAGTTCATTCTACCAATAAAATAACATCTTTAAATAACAATAATTTACCAGTGAAATGAATGCAAGAACAATGAGTAAGTGAAATAAAATAAAAAATTCAGCAATAAATCCAAGTACATGAAATAATTTAGTATATGATACATGTGAAATTTGCAGTGAAAATATTCACTGAAGAAGGAGGCCACTATTCCATAAGTTGTTTTCAGACAACTAGTTAAAATTTGGGAGGGGGGATAAAAAAAAAAAAAAGAACTCTACATCCCATGTCATAAAACATCTGAAATAAATTTAGCAGGAAAAGACAGATAAAGAATATTTTTAACAGTTTTAATGACCTTAATGCATACCGGTTTAATTTCTTTGGGAAAAAAAAACACTACTTATGAAAATTGGTTATTGGTTTTAAGACATGAATAAACAACACAGTGGAAAAATACAGGTAGATAATAATTATATATTATTAAATGTAACTAAACCAAAGGAACATAAATTGTAACAATGATACTTAATTTGTGCTGCTGAAAAGATTTTTTAAAAGTAGTAATGCTATTATCTAGGGTGAATCATTTGTAGGATTAAACAGCTTGGGTGCCTGGGTGGCTCAGTCGTTAAGCGTCTGCCTTCGGCTCAGGTCATGATGCCAGGGTCCTGGGATCGAGTCCCACATCGGGCTCCCTGCTCGGCAGGAAGCCTGCTTCTCCCTCTCCCATTCCCCCTGCTTGTGTTCCTGCTCTCGCTATCTCTCTCTCTGTCAAATAAATAAATAAAATCTTAAAAAAAAAAAAAGCTATATTTTTCTGAGAAGTGATTGGTCTGTGTAAAGTGTGACCTAATGATTCAAGTTCTAGGACTTTAAAAGAATCAAAGATTCAAACCAAGATTTATGTACAAGTGTGTTCATTATGGTGCTACTTGTAATAGCAAAATACTGGAAACATCCTGCATAAGAACATATGAATTGATTTAATAAATTATATGATATGCACTACTTTAATATCACATTTTAGAAGAGAGTTAAATAGAGTAAAAAGTTCAGAATGGCTAAAGTCAAAAACACAAGAAATAACAAATGTTGGTGAGAGGATGTGGAGAAAAAGGAACCCTCATGCACCATTGGTGGGAATTCAATTTCATGTAGCCATGGTGGAAAACAGTATGGAGGTTCCTTGAAAATTAAACAACAGAATTACCATAGGATCCAGTAATACCACTACTGGGTATTTATCCAAAGAAAATGAAAACATTAATTCAAAAAGATACATGTAGCCCAAGTGTCCACTGACAGATGAATGGATAAAAAAGATATGGTATATGATCTCACTCATATGTGGAATTTAAGAAAGAAAACAGATGAACATATGGGAAGGAGAAAAGAAAAAAAGAGAAAGGGAAGCAAACCATAAGAGACTCTTATCAATAGAGAACAAACTGAGGGTTGATGGAGGGAGGTGGGTGGGGGATGGGCTAGATGGGTAACAGGTATTTAGGAGGGCACTTGTGATGAGCACTGGGTGTTGTATGTAAATGATGAATCACTAAATTCTACTCCAGAAACCAATATTGTTTGTTAATGAATGAAAATTTAAATTAAAAAAAAAAGAAGATATGATGGGGCGCGTAGGTGGCACAGTTGGTTAAGCTTCCAACTCTTTGTTTTGGCACAGGTCATGATCGCAGGATGGTGAGATTGAGCCCCATGTCAGGCTCCATGCTCAGTGCGTGGAGTCTGCTTAAGACTCTCTCTCCCTCTGGGGCACCTGGGTGGCTCCGTGGGTTAAGCATCTGGCTCTTGATTTAGGCTCAGGTCATAATCTCAGGGTCCTGGGATCAAGCCCTGAGTCGGGCAGGGAGTCTGCTTAGGGATTTCTCTCTCTCCCTCTGCCCCTCTACCCGCTTGTTCACTCTCTCTCTTTCTCTCTCTCTCCCCTTCAAAAAATAAATATTTTTTAAAAAGACTCTCTCTCCCTCTGCCCCACCCCCCATGCACTCTCTCTCTCTCTAAAATAAATAAATCAACCTCTATAAAAAAAAGACATGGTATATATTTATAATGGAATATTACTCAGGGATAAAAAAAAGAATGAAATTTGCCATTTGCAGTACCATGGATGGACCTAGAAGGTATTATTCTAAGTGAGGTAAGTCAGAGAAAGACAAATGCCATATAATTTCACTCATAAGCAGAATTTAAGAAATAAATGAACAACAACAAAAAAGGAAATAAACAAAAGACCAGACTCTTAAATACAGAGAACAAACTGGTGGTTGCCAGAAGGGGAGTGGGTGGGGAGATGGGTGAACAGATAAAATGATTTAAGAGTACACTTACAGGAATTAAGAGTACAATTAAGAGCACTGAGAAATATATAGAATTGTTTAATCAATATATTGTACACCTAAAACTAATATAACACTATGTTAATTGTATTTGAATTTTTTAAAAATTAAAAAATTAAAAAAAATAAAGGGAGTAAAAAGTGTCAACACTATACTATCAGGTATAATCTTCAGATTACAATATAGTATCTATAATATGAACCCAATTTCTGTAAGAAAAAGTTTGTGTTTGTTTGTACCTAAGAAAAATCTGTGAAAACAACTGGACACCAAAATGTTAATGATTAGCTCTGGGTGGTGGGGCTACAGGGGTTTTTATTTTCTCTTTCATTCAATTATACCTATCACAAATCTTCTTCAAATAATATATTTATATTTATAATATTAACTACTTGTTACATTTCAATTCAGAGAATTTCTACTGTGTTCACTTTTTCCAGAAATATTCTTATTTATAACACTTTTGTTACTTCCAACCCACCTTTTCCTTCAAGCCCTACTTTATTTGGCTGTGTTTCTTACAGATTATATGAAGGTACACTGCAGTCTACCGTCTTTTCAGTTGTAAGCTACTTAAGTGTAAAGACTGCAAATTCCATGTCTTATATTCTATCACTTCAAGTATAAATAGTACATACTTAGTAAATAGAGGATGAATGTATGACGATGACCCAGTATAGGAACTACATAGATCCTTCAGGCACCAAATAAACCAAACAAACGGATTTGTTCTTTATTGCTAAAATGAGTCTCTCTGAGGAAAGCTGTATCACCTGCAAATCCAGGAAGAATGGGTTATCCCTTCATTTATGTTCCCACAACGCCTGGCATATTCTGATTTATCAAGATTATCACATTAGTTTTGTGACTGCCTTTCTCAAGACTGATTTCTCATCTATCTTATAGTCCTCATAGGTACAGCATCTAGGGATGTTTGCCCCTCATAGGTTCTTGGTAAACACTTTTGTTTTGGGGGCACCTGGGTGGCTCAGATGGTTAAGCGTCTGCCTTCGGCTCAGGTCATGATCTCCAGGTCCTGGGATCGAGCCCCACATCAGGCTCCTGGTTCAGCAAGGAGTCTGCTTCGCCCTCTCCCTCTGTCTCTCCCCCTGCTTGTACTACCTCTCTCTCAAATGAATAAATAAAATATAAAAAAAATAAATGCTTTTGTTTTTAAGCCACTTTACTGAGGTTGATAAAAAGCTGTATATATTTAATATATACAACTTGATGAGTTTGGACATACTACATACCCTTAAAACCATCGCGACAATCTATGCCATAAAAAATATCTATCACCTGAAAAACTTTCTTCCTGCCCTATTATTATTGATAAGAACACTTCCCATAAAATCTACTCTCTCAGTAAATGTTTAAGAATGTAACACAGTATTGTTTACCATAGGCTCTATGCTGTACAGTAGATCTCTAGGACTTATTCATCTTGCTGAACTGAAACTCTGTACCCTTTGACTAATATGTCCCCATTATCCCCTTCCCCCAGCTCCTGGTAACCATCACTCTGCTCTCTGATATTATGAGTTTAACTATTTTAGATTCCTTGCATAAGTGGAATCATGTACTATCTGGCTCATTTCACTTAGCTTTATGTCCTCCAGGTTGATCCATGTTGTTACAAATGGCAGATTTCCTTCTTTCTAAAGCCTGAATAATATTCTATTGTAAGTATACACCATATTTTCCTTATTCATTCATCTGTTGATAGACATTTAGGTTGCTTCCTTGTCTTGGTTATTGTCAAGAGTGCTGCAGTGAACATAGGGATGCAGATATCTCTTTGAGATCCTAATTTCAATTTCTTTGGCTATATACCCAAAACTAGGATTGCTGGATCATTTAATTTTTTTAAAAAAATTATATTTATTTATTTGTCAGAGAGAGAGAGAGCACAAGCAGGGGGAGCGGCAGGCAGAGGGAGAAGCAGGCTCCTCATCGAGCAAGGAGCCCAATGTGGGACTCGATCCCAGGACCCTGGGACCATGACCTGAGCCAAAGGCAGATGTCTAACTAAGTGAGCCACCCAGGCATCCCTATTTTTAATTTTTTTGAGGAAACTCCATACTGTTTTCCATAGTGGCTGCACCAGTTTACATTCCCACCAACAGTGCACAAGTTTGTATTTTCATTCTTGCCAACACTTAACTTTTTTTAATAGTTATCCTAACATAGGTGAGGTGATGTCTCACTGCAGTAAATGCTTTTTAAAGGCATGAATATATTTAACCATGGAAAGAACAATGTGGAAAATGGGAGTAGTGTTACAGCAAGGTGGAAATGATAGGCCTTTAACATTTCAATCTGTTCTCTTTTGACAAATGAGTCATGGGGCCTTGTACAAGTCAGTCTTCTTCCATGTTAAAGGAGGCATTCAGATCAGACAAACTAGAACCCTAACAGTAGATTTAAGATCACTGACTGACTATTAAGATGGACCCAGGACTTAGGGTTAGATTTTTCGATTTATTTTTTAAGTTTTTCTTACTGACAGTGAAATTTTTCCCTGGTCTTGAGACCCAAACATTTCATCTATCAACGAATGAGGGTCTCAGAGAGGAGGGGGTGGGGGGAAGAGGTAACAGGGTGATGGGTATTAAGGAGGGCATGTGTTGTGATGTGCACTAGGTGCTATATGTAACTAATGAATCATTGAACACTACATCAAAAACTAATGATGTACTATACATTGGCTAACTGAACATAATAGAAAAAAGAAAATTTTAAAAACATTTCGTCTATCCAACCTGTAGCAAATGAAACTGATATTTGACAAAAGGAATAGCAAAATGATCAGATATGTAGTTCTCAAATACTGAAGCAGTGAGGCTGGAGGGGAGGCAAATACATACAGACTTAGTGAAGATGCTCTGCGAGCTCATCAGCTCTTTAGGGAAGCACTGTAGAAAGACAGTACATTCTTTCCAAAGATACAGAAAAACATGTTTTTCCACTAATGGGCTAACTGAAAATAAAAGTTTTATTGTCAGATGTAACTTTCAGGACTATCCCCATATCAGAAAGAATCAACTATCTCAAGGTAAAATGCAATGTGTAATAAGCTCTCACATTATTAAGCATCTTTCCCTCCCCGCCATCCCAGTGAAATGTCAAGGATACATTGGCTGAAATTTTCCACAATCCAGATGTCCTTGAAAACCTCATCTGTGGCTGACTACAGAGAGCCAACCAATGCAAAGCAAACAATGACTGAAGTTCATGACATTACTGGAAGCGTCCTAAACTCGAGTCATCTCCATTTCAGTAAGATTTTCCTCCATCAAGACATGTGTCTTTCCAAAAATTACCTCTCTGATTCAAGAGAGGAAATACGATCATCCTAGATGTTTAGATCATAGGTGAGGATGTTCTAATTCTTTGGCTCAATCTAGTCTTCTGCTTAGTTAGACCAAGTCCCTAACATAACCTGTATTAAAATTACATGTTAAACTTTAAAAATGGCATTCCAAGTTTTTGTTGGTAGAAGTCTTATAGGTGATAAGAAAGGGATGCTATTTGAAAATACCATTACTTTCTATAAAATAAAATGTAACTTCCCCTTTTTTAGAAGAGGGAATTGAATTTTTTTTAAGTTAAAATAAGACAAAGAGAGGATTTCTATATATTCATATGTAAAAATATGTAAATACAACTAAAGAGTAGGATCCGCACATTGACCTTTGTTTACCTCTATCATCTTTTCTACTGCTGCTCTCTGTGTATACTCATGTATTCATATACCTGCAGTCATTCATTGAGTACATTGTTTCATGACACTGTTTCTCCCGTCTTTTTAAGAATATATTTCTGAAACTAATAATATACTGTATATTAATTAATTGAATTTAAATAAAAAATAAATTAAAAAATATATTTCCCCTTTTGAGTATGTATATTTGTCTCTCTCTCCTAGAGTTTTTCTTCTTTTTTCCTACCTCCCATTTCTATCTTTCTCCCTTATCTGGTCATAATATAAATCAGACAAATGATGGCCTATGGGCCAAATTCAGCCCACTGCTTGCTTTTGTAAATACAGTTTTATTGGAACACCACTATTCCAAATTTGTTTATACCCTGTCTAGGTTTGCATTTGTACTACAAAGAGAGTTGAGGATTTGTGACAGATACTATACAGCCTGTAAAACCTGAAATATTTACTCTTTAGTCCTAACAACTCCTAATGTAGGTGGTAAGTCTATCTTTCAAGGGTCTTTGTTGTTGGAGATGTAATGCAGGGCTGTGGGCAATCAGAGAAGTTTCCAAAGAGAAGCTGCCTGCCAGTATTTCCTAAAAGGAAGAACTGTTTCCATATAGTGGAAGAGGTTGCACTAAGCAATTCCTTGTAAGTTTCTGGTGAGATATCTGAGAGTTGTGTTCGTTCTTATAAGAAGCTTATCCCATCAACTAAATTGTAAGTAGCATGAGAGCTGGGATCTCTGTTGTTTACCTTCCATTCTCCCCTGTACCCAGCAGCCTAGCAGTAGTACCATTGTTAGAATGAGATAGGAAGAAGAGATCCTGCCTTATTTCCTGTACTTCTGAGGACCTGTTTTGGTCCTTTACCAATTCTGCCCCTACCTAGGGGGGGAGAGGTTTACTTGGAACTCAGGTCTCTTCCAACTCATTCTAGAACATACTTCAGCTTCCAAGGTGTGTGCATGTCTTTTTCTTGTTTCCATGCATTTGAGGGTGGACACTCTACTGGTGTGTACAGCCCTGGGCCTAAGAATTGGCTAGGGAGCAGCTATTTGCAGAGGAGGTAGGTGGGTGGAGGTTGGACATGTGGGTTGAGTGTGCAAGTGTCTATGTATGTGACCTCTTTTTGGACAGAGTCAAAGTGAGGGGAAGAAAAGGGGGTCAGACTGGAGATCAGCCCTCTTTTCTTACTGTTGCAACTATTATTTTTATTCTTTTTTCAATTCAAGTATAATTAACATACAGTGTTATATTAGTTTCAAGTGTACAATATGATTCAACAATTCTATACATTTCTCAGTGCTCATCTAGATAAATGTACTCTTTATCCCTTTATCTATTTCACCCTTCTTCCCATCCACCTCTGCTCTGGCAAACACGAGTTTGTTTTCTGTATTTAAGAGTCTGGTTTATGTTAGTCTCTTTTTTTCTTTGTTGCTCATTTGTTTTGTTTCTTAAATTCCACATATGAGTGAAATCATATGAGACCAGCCCTTTCTTTACTGCTCAAGATAAGAGAACAGAACATACACTATTTCTCTGCTAACTTCTCTGGGACCCACAAATTTTAGATTCTGCTTGGCCTAGCAGACTGCCTTATTTAATAAAGGCAATAAAAATAAATTTGTCAATTGTTTCATAATTTGAAAATAGAATGTTCTAAAGATATTATGTTTATTATATAATTTTACATAATAACTAAGGAGTTTTTTAGCTGCTGCAAAAATATTTGTTAATATATTACATAATTCATTTATTATTTAAGTGTGTTAATATATAATACATAATATGTTATAAATCTAGATAACTGAGTGCAACGATCACTAGACTTTAGTTTTCATTAAAATTAATGAAAATACTAATTTAAAATGCTATTGGAAATAAGTCAAGAGTCTTTGCACCTAGCTCAGATGCCTAAATACCAAAAAATTATTTTTTCTGTTGCATGGCACCTGGCATTAGCTGAGCTACTCTCCTATTGATGTATTATGTCTGTTGGCACTGGAACCACATGCTTACACCTATATTAAGTTACTTCTCTGACTGAGCAGTGACTCTAGTTGGATTTTTTTTTTCTCTGAAGGAGAGATAAAGGTGTTTGGAGGCTTTTCCTGGGAAAACATGAACCTAACATAGCTTCAGGTAGAAGCCCTATCCCCAAGGGCCAACCAGTACTCCCCCAGGATGTACACCCATACCTGGGGTTCTCCCAGATTAAAGTATGAGGGAAGTCTGAGGGCTTTCCCACAGGTATACCACAGCTGAGTGGCAATCAAGATCATTTTGTGTTTTGTTTTTTTTTAAATTGTCTCAAACATAGGCATGTGATCACTTGTGATCATAAGCAGTCTATACGCTACTTTTGACAACATTTCACCTTGGTAAATTAACTCTTCCAGAGCATATGGGGCTTTTCTCTTAAAGTCTGACATATGACCCCTGGGGTATTGTGTATACACAGAACTCCAAAGTTTCATGAATAGGTTATCTGATTCTGCTTCAAAGTGTAAATCGGCACTTCAGCAAGCTTGCAAAAAAGGAACATTTATAGAGAAAGCAATCTTCTTTATACTAATTTTCTGTGTGGTAATGTTGCCCAGGTGGCTCAAAAGTGTTAATGCACCTCCCTAAGGTGTCCAACTTATTAAGAGCAAGTACCTGAGAAACTGGAGAGTAAAGAGCCTAACATCAGTTAAGTCAGAAAAATCTGCAGCAAATCATACATCCTTGCTTATGTAAGTCCTATGATTCCAATAAATCTTTATGTCCAGAGAATTTATAGCTTAGAGGATGAACAGACCGACTTACAACTTAGATATTTGGTTTTTAAGTATTATGCTTAATAGACTCGATTATTTAGTCCTGACAAAACAGAAGCATTAGATGACATGCTCATATTCTGTCTTTCAGATCTAGAATGATTCCCAAATTAAGCCTCTTGCCCTACGATTGCACATAACAGTTATCATCTCAACTGTTGTTAATGTCGCACCAGCACTGCAAAAAAATAAAATAAAAACTCCATCTCCTGGGGGTGCCTGGGTGGCTCAGTCGGTTAAGTGTCTGACTCAATTTTGTCCCAGGTCATGATCTCGGGGTCATTGGATCAAGCCCAGTGTTGGGCTCCCAGCTCAGCGAGGAGTCTGCTTGGGATTCTTGCTCCCTCTCCCTCTGCCCCTCCCCTCCCCATGCTCTCTCTCTCTAAAATAAATGGATAAATCTTGAAAAAAAAAAAAACCCCACCTCCTGGGTTGTTCAAAGTGGGGCCACTGTCCTGACGTTTTGCTAATTCCATGGAAAATTTATCTCAGATTTAAATAGGAGCGCCCTCATAAAGAAGCCCTGAAAGCACAGGAAAATAATAAAATGATAAAAACTATTAAACTAATAAAAACTAATAAAAAGTAGTTCCTCATGGGAAAGGCAGAAGTGGGACCTGGCTGAACCTGGGACAAAGGGGAGAGGAATACATTTTGCTAGATCTTTCAAAAATATTTTTTGGTTTTGGACTTGATTATATTATATATTCAAAAACAAAATTCAAAAATTAAATAAGTAAAAGTAGTTGATCCAATAGAATACTGGTCAAAAGTCTTGGACAGACATTTTACAAAAAAAAAAAAAAAAAAATACCCAGATGGCTGAAAAAAAAAAAAAAAAAAAGGTACAGAACTCAATTCATTATTAGGGAAACACAAATTAAAACCACAATAAAGTTCCTCATATCAACTAGAGTAGTAAACAAAAAAAAAAAAAGAAAGAAAGAAAATAACATGGTTGTGAGGATGTAGATCAACTAGAATTCCCATACACATACACTGTCGATGGGAGTGTGAAATAGTTCAACCATTTTATAAAACTGGCAGGATCTCCTAAAGTGAATATATGCATACCCAATGATCCAGAAATTCTGTATGTGTGTGCCAAAGGCATGCACTAGGGTGGTCATAGAAGCATTGTCTATAATTGTTCCAAACTTTAGAAACCACACAAATATTAATCTAGAGTTAAATCGATAAATATTCATATAATGGAATGCCTTATGTTAATGAGAATGCACACTCTATGTACAGCAAAAGAGACTGAATGAATCTTACAAACAAAATAATCTAGATATAGAGTATACTTGATTGATTTGATTTATGTAAACTGAAAAAAAAAAACCAATAAAATAACCTATACTGCTAAAAGTAAGGATGGTGCTTCCCACCTTGGTGGGAATGATGCGCATAATGGTTCCATGGCTGTGCTGAGCTGGTGAATATGCATCAAGTTTCGATGTGTGTGCTTTCCTATCCATAAATTATTTGTAAAATTACACAGTGGCACATTAGAACTGTATGACCCAGGATGTAAAGAGTTACTTCAGCTTTAGCCGAGTGAACTTGTCAAAGCAATGCACAGTATTCCAAAGTTGTAGAACATACAGTTATAGAATGTGACAAATACTACTTTCTGTTTGGAGCATCAACTATAATTCAAGATCCAGTCAGAGCTCAATGAACTGTGAGCAAGATTTCACAGGATTGGCAAAGTTGCTTCTAGGAACCCATAAGCATAAATCCACAGGTTTATTGCTCAATAAGTGCCTACTTCATCACACACTGAAATGATCCCTGTTAGGCTGGTTTTGAAAAGCAAACTCTAAAAAGGAGAAGGGGGGGTGGAAACTCAGCTTGCCAAAATTGAGTCATCAACTGCTAAAAGGTCAGAACTTTGAAGCTGACGGTGCTACTAGAGTGGAAGAGCCTATTGAGAAAGAAAACTTAAGCCCTAACCTTGATGAGTCTTGTACTAGCAGTATCCAAGACCACCTGAAGATGTCTGAATTACTGGGAAAGACACTGCGGCTCACAAACTATATGCCTGAGAGCTTTACTCATGCCTTAGCATGCCCAGGAAGAAATAATGGCTTGTCTCCTCCATATGTATCATGTTCAGCGAACCACACCAAAAGCGAGAGGGAAGTTAGCAGGTTCACTGGGAAGAAAGAGCATATGCTGTTCTCATTTTCATTGTTTTGATCATTGTGTTCCCCAAAGCAGCAGCAGTTGGGGCAGAAATGTTGATAGAAATACGATTAAGTGGTTTGGGCTTTGCCAGGATTGGAAAACGATACCATGAAGGGCCCAATATGTTAGTCACTGGCCACACGTACTTATTTTCATGTAAATTAAATAAATAAATTCATATTCTCAGTAGCGCTAGCCACACATTGGTTACCAAACTGGTTATCTCTGATTACAGAATATTTTCATCTTGCAGAAAGTTCTCCTTGACAACACTACCTTAGGCCAGAGGTCAGAAAACCATGTCCCATGGGCTAAATCCAGCCAGGAGTGTTTGCAAATAATATTTTGTTGTAACATTCATTTATGTACTGTCTCTGGCAAAGTTGGGTAGTTGCGATGGAGACTTCTTGCCACAATACCTAAAATGTTTAGTATCTGGCCCCCTTCAGAAAATAGTTTGTTGATCCCTGCTTCAGACTACTTTTGATCATGTCAGTTTACAGATTTTGCATAGAAATGCCCAAAAACTTCATGAAAATACTGGAGGCATTCAATTCTTCCCCCCAAGAGACCACATATACTATTCCTTCAGGCTCTAAATAAAAACTAGAAATGTGAATTAAGAGACTCATTTGGCTGCTTATTTACAAGTAGGGACAAACTCCCCAGGGAAGAAATTCAGGTCCATCACTGAGCACCTACTTGATGCCTAACATTATGCTTAGTGCTAATGGAAGAATAAATAACACAAACCTGCCCTCGGTGGGCTTACTGTTCATTAGGAAGAAAAGCAAAGTACTTGCTTGCTATTTTCAGCCATATGTCAATCCAAGTGCTTAGAGATTTGCTACTCTATAAAGCACACACATTCATCAACAAGGACCCAGAGATGGGGGCTTCCCAGCATACATGGTACTGGGGTGCACACGGTAGTGGTCATGGTGCCCCTTCCTTGCTGAAGCAAGTCCAAAGGTGGTGGGAATTTCAGTTAGGTTCCCTAGGAAATAGATGCCAAGATGAGGATTTAAGTAGTTTATCTGCAAGATGATGCTGGAAATCACTGGAACAGGAGTGGGAAAATGAGGCAGGGAAAGGAAGGAAGCCAAGACAGACTGCAGTAATGAGCATATTATTGGTGTGGGTGACTGTGGCTGAATCCATCTGGGGATCTCTGGGAGTCAGTGTAGAGCATATCTCAGAGTTCTCCTACCCAAGGGGCAAGCAAACAGGGTTGTTTATTCACCAACTCCCATCTCCAATGGTTGAGGGCTTCTTCCCAATACATCCATGCTACAGCATACCCACAACACATCACACACACACATACCCCTCAGGCCTGTCCTGCACATGTGCTGAGCAGGTTCATGCAGCTAGAGAAAGCCCCCAAGTAGAGAGTCCAGATGCTGGCAGCAAGAGAAGCCTGTGATGTGTTCTGCCTGTACTGAGGTGAATTGGAGTCTCTCAGGAAGTGACAGGAGGCTGCACTGACCCCTTCAATCTTTGAAGGCCCTGTCAAATTCCCGTGATTCCAGCTGCCTGGCCCTGAGATACTGTTGGCAGCAGCAGAAGAAAAAGTGGCTGTAAACTTGCTGCTGACCGTATCTACCTTATTCATCACTATGTGGCCAGGAGAATACCAGGGAGGTAGTAGATGCTTAATATATGTTTGTGAAATCAATAAGTGATTAGACCTTCATTGTTGATTTCCTCAAAACTCACTGAATTTACTTGCCAGAAAATTATTTTTAAAGGGATATAAATGCAGTAGATTGGATTTTACGCCGTAACTAGGCTATGCAAGACAAAACACATTATTGTACTTTTCAAAGCTTAAATTCAATGTGATTCTCAACTCCCATCCTGGTCATGATCCAAGCCTACATACATGTTCCCCTGAAGAGGTCCCACGGGCCGAGAAATTTTGCTGGCATCAGTACTCCAATTTGTCAGTTCCAGACTTTCTGAGTGACAAAATTCTCCCTGTCCCCTCTGAGGTCTTCTTGGGATGTTATGAACACATAGTGGGCAGATCTTGATACTAAGAGAACACAGACCCTTCACTGATTCCTTCCTAGCCCAGAGTAATTCCATTCCCTCTGAGTTGGCCACTTACCTCTCAAGCCATCTCTCCATCTACACCTTTAAAACCCAAGCATATTTCTATCACAGATTCTGGTCAGAAAATGGAACTGTCCTCAAAGAACATAAATAGCTTCAAGGCAAGGCTTGGCTATGTTCTTGAAATGGACAAAGGAGACACACACACACACACACACACACACACCACAGTAGTATCTCAGTAAATTATCCTTGTTGCAGGTTGTGTTCTCCAGAATCACACCCCAAGATAGACATTAGAGTACAAGATATTTACTAAGGATCAACTCATGAAGGGAAGGGAGAGGAAGCATGACTAAGAAGAGGGAGAAGTTGAACTGACATGCAGGTCCTCCAGAGCCTTGGCCCATCTGGCACAGAGCTCTACAATGAGTATTTGTTATCAAGTTGAGGCTGAAATGCCTGAACCTG
Source organism: Neomonachus schauinslandi (assembly GCF_002201575.2). Classification (NCBI taxonomy): domain Eukaryota; kingdom Metazoa; phylum Chordata; class Mammalia; order Carnivora; family Phocidae; genus Neomonachus; species Neomonachus schauinslandi. The sequence continues at coordinate 101,209,474 of NC_058419.1, forward strand.
TATACTTCCGTTGTGCTCAGTCACCATAATGTCTGACGTGCATGAGGCAGCTCTCAACAGCTGCGGCTGACCAGGAAGGAGCTGACAGCTGGAGGCTGCCTGCTGAGCAAACACCCCAGAGCTAGGCAGCAAGTCTTCTTTTAAAGGGAGATCTGTTTGGCACATTTCCACACCTATCACAAGCTTGCTGCAGAAAGATGAACAGTTCTGTTCTCTAAATATCTGACGAGCTAATAATATATTTTAAGTATACAGAGCTTCATATTTTAAAAGGTTTTCCACATAACAATATCCTGTTTTAATCCTTACACATAAAGCAAGTAACCATTATCACCATTTTACAGATGAGAATTGCAAAACCAGAGATGGTCATTGGCTTGCGATCAAATGGCAAGAATGGGCCTCAAACTTAGCATTAGTCCTCTGAACTAAATCCTGTCTACCACCTGTTTTTTGTAAATAAAATTTTATTGGTTTTGTTTCTGGGCTCTCTATCCTGCTCTAGTGATCTATAAGTCTATATTTGTGCCAGTACCATACTATTTTGATTACTATAGCTTTGTATATCTTGAAATTTGGGGGTGTGATATATTCAGCTTTGTTCTTCTTTCTCAAGATTGCTTTGACAATTCGGAGTCTTTCATGGCTCCATACAAACTTAAGAGTTGTTTGTTCTAGCTCTTTAAAAAAATAGTATTGATATTTTGATAGGGACTTCACTAAATTATACTGCCAATTAATCTATGACAAAAGAGACAAGAATATACAATGGGGGAAAACACAGTTTCTTCAACTAATGGCATTGGGAAAAGTGGACAGCTACATGCATGAGAGTGAAACTGGACCACTTTCTTACACGATACACAAAAATAAACTTAAAGTTGGTTAAAGACCTAAATATAAGACCTGAAACCATAAAACTCCTATAAGATAACATAGGCAGTAATTTTTTTTGACACTGGCCTTAGCAAAGTTTTCTGAATATGTCTCCCCAGGCAAGAGAGACAAAGGCAAAAACGAACTATCAAGACTATACCAAAATAAAAAGCTTTTGCACAGTGAAAGAAACCATCAACAAAATGAAAAAGCAACCTACTGAAGGGGAGAAGATATTTGCAAATGATATACAATGGGAGATTAATATCCAAAATACATAAAGAACGTATACAACTCAATACCAAAAAACACAAGTAATCCAATTAAAAAATGGGCAGAGGACCTGAATAGATATTCTTCCAAAGAAGACATACAGATGGCCAGCAGACACATGAAAAGATGCTGAATATCACCAATCATTGGGGAAATGCAAATCAAAATCACAATGAGAAATCATTTCCTACCACCCAGAATGGCTATTATCAAAAAGACAAGCAATAACAAGTGTTGGCAAGGATGTGGAGAAAAAGGAACCCTAATGCACTACTGGTGAGAATGCAAATTGGTACAGCTACTGTGGAAAAGAGCACAGAAGTTCCTCAAAAAATTAAAAATAGAAATACAGCATCATCTAGTAATGCCACTAGGTATTTACCAAAAGAAAACAAAAACACTAATTCAAAAGGATATATTCAACCCTAGGCTTATTGCAGCATTATGTACAAGCAACCCAAGTGTTCACTGATAAATGAATGAATAAAGAAGATGTGGTGTGTGTGTATATATATATATATATATATATATATATATATATAATGAAATATTACTCAGCCATAAAAAGGAATGAAATCTTGTTATTTGTGACAGAATGGATGGATCTGCTAAATGAAATAAGTCAGAGAAAGACAAATACTGTATCATTTCATTTATATGTAGAATCTAAAAAACAAAGCAAATGAACAAACAAAAAACAGCAACACGTTCATAAATACAGAGAACAAACTGGTGGCTGCAGGGTGAGGGAATGGGCAAAATGGGTGAAGGGGGTTAAGAGGTACAAACTTCCAGTTATAAACAAGACACAGAGATGAAAAGTACAGCATAGGGAATATGGTCAATAATATGGTGTAAGATAACAACTACATGTATCATGATAAACACTATATAATATGTAAATTGTCAAACTGCTATGTCATACTCCTACAACTAATATAGCATTGTATGTCAACTATACTTCAATAATAAAAAAAAATTTATTGGAACTGAGACCATTCATTTATATGTTGTCTCTGACTACCTTCTTGCTATAACGCCAGAGTTGAGTAGTTGTGACGGAGACAGTCTGGCGCACAAAGCCTAATGTTTAATATCCGGTTGTTTACAGGTCACTGTTTCATCTTCCTGCAGTGTTCTACACAGTCCCTTATTTAACTCTGAAACATAGTAAATGGAGATCACAGTCCCAGACATCCCTAGTGGCCAGCAGGAGAGGAATATGAGTCCAATGTAAATGGACAAGCCTAAATTGTATGACTGGCCAAGACTGCAGTCAACTGGAGAAAGCATTGCTTTAGTGATGCTGTCTCTTAATAAAAGTCATCAAGATATCCAGTCACCAAGTGGCTCCTGCTTTCTGACAGCACCCAATCCAGAAATGACCCTCGCCTCCTTAAACCCTCCTCAGAATCATCCAGCAGAAGTTCAAAGTTCAAATATTCATGGTTTCCTGATATGTGTTCTTCCAAGCCACAGCAAGTTAAATAAACCTTAACCATACTTGCATTTCAGGTGGTCTGTGGCTGGCGCATTTCAGCAAAAAAATAAGCAAAGGCTTCATGAATTACCATTTGAGGCTGGTCTTGAAAATGGATTATTTAGCCAGTGAGGATATATGGAAGGGGTGAGTATGGGTGGGGGGTGGGGGGCATAAGCACAAACAAGAGAGCAGCAGAGGACAGGATTAATTAGGACAGTTTGTTAAGAATTCAGGCTACAAGTAGATAGAGTAATATGGAAAGCTAGAAAGGTGTAGTATGTGTGTTGTGTGTGTGTGTGGGGGGGTCATACTGCGAAAGGTTTTGTCTACCAAATCAAGGATATTGACAAGCCATGGGGAACACTGCATGTTTTTGAAAAGAGGAGTGAGGAGTGAGGAGCTATGCATTATTAGGCCATTAGGATTTCTTTGAATATCCCTGTGGGCAAATCCACAATGAAGTACTTTTTGGAGATTGAAAAATCGGTTGGCCCTCTGGGAAGCTGTATCAAGAGGGGAGACTTGGCTTAACTAAAAAAACTTTCACAAAAATCCAGCTGCTACTAATAATTGAATATTTCCTCTTTTGATTTGTGTTGTTTTGGTGAGCCCCAGAATAGCAGTTTAAAGTGTTTAATTGGTTTTCCTCTGTTCAATTTTATTAAGCTGTCCTGGACTCTTGAGTCGGCAAACTTAGCATTTTTTTTAAGCTGAGCTTGCTTTCTCTAGAAGGTTTTCCTCCAGTTTATTCAGCTTAACTTCTCATATCTGATGCTGAACACTCACCAGCTGCTGGGCATGCAGGAAAAAAGAAAAAATGTCTCAGTAATGGTATGTGAAGTTTTCTATTTTGCCTCAGAACACGTGCAACTCAAAGAAAAACAGTATGAACAAGTTTCCCTCTGCTGTTGGACAATATGCCCAATAATTAACTTGTTGTGAATGCCTAAGGGTATCACCCTCCCCCACAGCATGCAATGAGAGAAAAAACACAGGCAGGGGCTCAGGAGAACTAGTCAATATCATCTCTTTGCCACTGACCAGCTACGTGATCATGCGTGTAATGACTTTGATGATTGACAACCCAACATCCATTCCTTCTCAATCATTACTCCAAATCAAATGATTACTTCCAACCCTGGATGCATATAAGAATCACCTCTGCCACTTGCTAATGCCTCACAACATTTCATGAGACATAGCCAGGGTGAAAGCCTCTGGTTTAAACTAATCATTGTTACGATCATTTGAATAATCATCTCATTGTTGGTGATTGACTCATGAGACTTACAGGCAAAGGATAGCTAATTCTTATTGAGTGCTTACTGTATCAGCTAGCCTTTGATACATAATAAACCATCCTAAAACTTAGTGACTTTAATCTACAATTTATCTCATGATTCTGTGGGTTGGTTGCCAGGTTCTTCAGGTCTGGGCTGAGACTGCTGATCCGTGCTGAGCTTACACAGGAGTCTGGAGTCAGCTGGAGGGATGAGTGGTGACTAACTGATCTAGAACGGCCTCATTCATAGGCCGAGCTGTTGGCCAGGGCAACCAAAGCAATGTGTTTCTCCTCTCCAGCAGACTACCCTGGGCTGCTACATATGACAGCAATGTTCAAGAGCAACAAGAGGGGTGCCTGAGTTGCTCAGTCAGTTAAGTGTCCAACTCTTGATTTTGGCTCAGGTCATGATCTCAGGGTTGTGAGATCGAGCCCTGCGTTGGGCTCCACGTTCAGCATCGAGTCTGCTTGTCCCTCTCCTTCTGCTCCTCCCCATCCCCCCTCTCTCTCAATAAATAAATAAATGAATAAATAAATAAATCTTTAAAAAAAAAGAGCAACAAGGAAAGACAAGCCCTAATATGCAAGTGCATTTCAAGTCTCTGCTTGGGTCATGCCCAGTATCATTTCCTTGACACAGCTGAGCCCAGAGTCAGCATAGAAGGGGACTACTCTAGGGATGTGGCTACAGGAGGCTTGAACAAATTGGTAGCTACAGTAACACATTTGATCCTCTGCAAACTCAATGAGGCAGGCAAAATGTACTAACTCCACTTTGCAGTTGAGGAAAATGAGACACAGAGAGGTTAAATAACTTGCCCAAGGAAGGTTACACAGCTACTAAGTGGTAGCATTATTATTTGAACCCAGTGAATCTGGTTCTAGATTTCATGCTCAGAATCACAACATATATAGCTAAAGCGTATAAGGGAAACTATTCCTCACTGTTAAGAAGGAGATACAGGAAGAAACACCCCCATTTTTTCCCTGGACATTGTCACGTGTGGATGTGTGGCCTCGTGCTAGGGCAGTCATCCTGCCAGTAGCCAGAGCCAAGAGAACTGCCAACAGCCAGAGTTCTGTTAGCCTGTGGAAAAGACCACCCTGTTTTTTGTTATATAATAAAATATATAATAATATAACTATTATAATAAATAATATAAATATATTATATTATAAATATAATAATAAAACTCTTTACTGAAAAATCAGAGTGAGTTAAACTTCCCTGAGACTTGCAACTTAAAGGATTTTAATTTTCAACGGCTAAGTCACACACCTCTCCAGGCCTTGATTTCTTCATGTTTAAAATATAAGTCTTGAATTAGATGATTACTGAAGTTGTTTCCACTATTAACATTTATAATTTTAATGACACCATAGATAAGGAAAGCAATTTGGTGGTTGATTATGGCAGAGGGTCTATACACTAGGAAAAATCTTAAACACTGGCAAATATTTAGCTTTGTTTTTGTGTTCATTTTCTGTAGCTGCTGTGGTAAATGACTACAAACTTAGCAGCTTAAAACAACACAAATTTGCTATCTTTCAGTTCTTTAGTTTAGAATTCCACCCCAGATCTCACAGGGCTAAGACAGGGTGAGACAGGAACTGTACTCCTCTGGAGCCTCTAAGGGAAAATCTGTTCCTTGTCTTTTCCAACTTTAGAGACCATCAACATTCTTTGTCTTGTGGCTCATTCTTCCATCTTCAGAAGTCAGCAAAGGCTGAGTTCTCACATCACATCTCTTGAACCCTCTGTCATCACATTTCTCTCTCATCACAGCCCACGAAGTTTCTCTGCTGTTAAGAACTCATTTGATTAGACTAGGTCCACTGGAGAATCCAGAATAATCTCTCCATACCAAGTCTCTAACGAACCCTTAATTGCATATTCCAAGTCCCTTTTGCCATGTAGGGTAACATATTCAGTTTCTGAGGATTAGAGTGTGGGCACCTTGTGTGTGTGTCGGGGGGGGGGGGGCAGTTATTCTCCCTACCACAGTTTTCTTGGCAAATGTGCTTAAGCACTGCAGTACATATATAATGACTTTTTAAATTCTCAGAATATCCTATTTAAAAAATTCCTAACCATGGAAAGCACACAGAACATTGTAAAATTATCTATCACCTACTATCCAGAGTTAAAACAGTAGCATTTTAGCCAGTATCCTTTAGCCTTTATGAACATAATATTTTTGACAAAAATGGATTCAAAGTGTACATATCTTCACTATCTTTTCACTTACCACTAAATTATGAACTTGCAGAAACTTATCTTAATTTTGTTTTGTTTTTTTTTAAAGATTTTATTTATTTATTTGAGACAGAGAGAATGAGAGAGAGCACATGAGAGGGGGGAGGGTCAGAGGGAGAAGCAGGCTCCCCACCGAGCAGGGAGCCCGATGCGGGACTCGATCCTGGGACTCCAGGATCATGACCTGAGCCGAAAGCAGTCGCTTAACCAACTGAGCCACCCAGGCGCCCAGAAACTTATCTTAATTTTGATGACTACATAGCATTCTATCATATAGACAGAACTGATATGATCTGTTTAATGAGTCCCTTCTTTTTGGACACTTACACTGCTGCTAAACTTTCACTCTTAACAACAAACATCCTTGCACATACGTTTGTACATAAATAGTTGGGCACATTCTTTAAGACCAGAATAATAAGTGATTGAAATCTGGGGGTGTAGAGTCAGATTTTCGAGAAATGGAATTTTACCCCGTTTAGGGGCTGTCACTCTCATGATTCTCAAAGTGGGGTAACAGAATCCCCTGGAGTACTGGTGAAAAAGCCAGGCCTTGGGCACGAAACGGGATTTACTTAGTCAAACCCTCTGTGAGGAAAACAGACGCTTTGCATTGTTATGCAAGCTCTCACAGTTGTGACACACACTCAGGGGTCTCTGATGCCACTCCCAACTTCTCCTTTTCCTGAAATGTGTTGACATTTAAATACCGTAACTCCTCCTTAAGTACTATATCCCCTTTAATAACCTTCTGGTAGGAGGGAAAGGAAAAGCAAGGTGGAAAAGATGTGTATGAAAGATATGGGAGTCACTCCTTCTGTCCTGCCCACAAAATCTGTCAAGTTTGTTGATTAAAAGCAAATTCTTCATTGCCTGTCATCCTAAATCAGAGTGGATAGCCTTCAAGCTTTTCTAACAAATATTAAAAATGCATGAATTAAACCTATGTGTGTATGTTGCTCATTCCGAAGGGTGATTAGACAGGAGCTAAATTTTATTGTGCACTTATGATGCACTAGACACTCCATAAGTGAAATAAATATATATATATATTTCTCACAATGACCCTAAGAAGTAGCTATTCTCCCCATTCTGCAGATGAGAAGACAAAGGCATAGAGGGTTAAGGGTTAAACAACTTGCTCAAGGTCTCACCATTCATAAGCCATGATGCCACATAAAAACACAAGATGTGAGTCCAGACTCCATGCTTTAAACCCATTCCTATCAGGTACCATTATAACTTTATTTCTGTATACACAATAATAAAATAATAAAATAAATAATAAGATAATAAATAATTAAAACAGTAAGACCTATCACTTACGGCATGCTCTCTCAGTGTTCATCATTATATCCACTCACATTTCATTTGATCCTTGCAGTGGAGTCTCTGAGGTACTGTTTGTACTGTATCATTTAGGAAACCAAGCTCAGAGACATGAACTAATTTTTCCTGGGCTGCACAGCCAATAAGTGCCATAGCTAAAACTCAGCCTACATCTCCCTAACTCTAAACCCCAAGGTCTTACATACTGCTTTATTCTAACATTAAAAAACATCTTACTAGATGAAAATGTCTTTGGGGAATTGGGTCTGTTAGACTACTATCAGTAAATATCCTTATTTCACTTAATAGCATAGAGGAAATTAGCAAGAATGGCAGGCAGAGGTAATCCCAGAAGGACAAAAAAAGAACAAAAAACAAACAAACAAAAAAACAACTACAGGGGAGGAGGTGAGCTGAGATTTGCATACACATTCCTGACATTTGGCCTCCATACCCAAAGTCCTCACTTTGAGGATACTGCTGAACTCTGGCTCTCCAATTCAAAAAAGCCACTGCCCTCAAACTCTGAAGACAGCTTCCATCCTTAAAATGTTGTTGCTGACATCTCAGTCAAGCCCCTGAAAACCCAGGTCCCTCCCCAAGGTGAACATACCTTGTGAGTCAGCCCTGCCTGTGCCATCAAAAGCCTGGTGTGCATAATCAAAGCCCTGTAAGTGAAGGTTCAGCCACAGAGATGAAGGAACGAGATTCCACAAATCTGCCATTTATCATGGGAAAAAGTGGTCCCTGGCACACTTTACTCTCCTCCTCAAAGCAAATGACAACTACAAAATCAGATAATTTAAAGACATCTTATATAGTATATGTACTATAGAGTATTAGGAGACTTTACTGATTCATGTTTTTGAGCTAAAACATCTACAAGAAAGGCAAAACGAGAGCTGTGGCAAGAACTGAAGAAATGTTTTCAAAAGAGAGCACTTTAAAAAGTTATGATTAGGGGCGCCTGGGTGGCTCAGTCAGTTAAGCGTCTGCCTTTGGCTCAGGTCATGATCTCAGGGTCCTGGGATCGAGCCCCACACTGGGCTCCCTGCTCAGTGGGGAGTCGGCTTCTCCCTCTGCCCCACCCCCCCACCCCCGTTCATGCTCTTGCTCTCTCTCTCTGAAATAATAAAATTTTTTTTTTTAAAGTCACGACAATTAAGGTAAAATGGAATTGAAAGGGGGAAGGGGATATAGCTTGTCATAAAGTCATAAAGTTAATAATTATAACAAAGTGTGCTAACTTCTATGAGAGAAGAGATCTTAAATAAGAACCCAAAGATGTCAGAGCAGAAACAGAACTCTGGGGCCACCTAGAGGAGGTTCTTCGAAAGTCACACCTTTCGGCTGAGTGTTCTGTTCAGGCTATTTTTCATATAGTTTTCTGAGCAATATGTAATTAGTTGGATGAAGCTGCTTAAACCAAAGTTTTCACAAAAATTCAGATTCTCCTACAGATAAAATTTCCCTTGCTACAAGTTAAGAGTTTAGAATGTTGGAAGTTTTCACAAAATCACACAAACAATGGCCATGTGGCTACTTGTGGTTTTGTGGTCTTCAATTAGGCCATCTCTGGGGAGCCAAAAACCTCCGTGGTATTTGGTTTGTGTGATTTTGACCAAAACTGAATGATTTAGAATTTCCTCACAAACATCAGAACTTTGCAAACCACCTTCTCCATTTTGCCAAGACATGGAATATTCCATAGATCAGTGTTAAGCCAATTTTTTCCTACATGGATGTCATATTGAATAAGCAAGCTGGGCCTAAATGATCTCACAGACCATTTGATACTACAAAATAAAATTTTATGAGAATTACTGGAAAGTCTGGCATTGCTTAGGATAGAAATCCAGTGATTTGAAGCTTATTTTCAAAAATTTAATACTTAATCTTTCCAAAGTAAAATATATGTTCTTCACCTTGCAATTGATACTATTATAGATCGAAGAGTAATCTGATGAAAAGAACATTGGATCCTGGGGCCAGTTCTACAATTGCATATCTGTAGAGTTGTTACTTGATGTGGCAACTTTAAGCTGTGCCAATTCATCTGACCTGGAACTGCACTTCCAATAATTCATTTCTCCAGGTTAGGACTGGCCACAGGAGAAATGTAGCTGCGATTTAGAAGGTGAAAGGGAAGCAGCAGCCTCTGTGCTCTGCAGGGCAGCACGGGCCCCATGCACTGCGGGCACGCATGCACGTTATTGCCTGTCTGCTGATTCACCTTGCTGGCCCCAGGGGCCACCAGACCTCAGCTCCTCTAGCTCCTACCACACCTTACTCTCTGGTTTCTCCAAGTCTTGGACTAGGCACATGTGTGGCTTAGGACACTGTCTCTTTGTTCAAGTCACCTGTATTAGCAAAGTTGGAGGCAGGGGGAAATAAATAGGAGTTCCAGTTTGTCCAGGCAGGTTCTAGCTGTTTATGAAGGTTTCAGTTTGTCCTCATGCCCCTCTACCTCAGGCCCGGCTTGACTCCAGACTGCTGGTTCTGCTGATCTGCTGTGACTTAAGATTCACCACCAGACACGAAAGCAATGGCTTTACATCGTCTTCCCCACTAGCATTCACAGTTGCCCACGGGCTGATCCATATAATAAATCCCTCATTCTACATCACTCAAAAAAGGCTTCTGCCTCTTTGATCAAACCCTAAATGATACAGTTAATGTTACAGAGCCTCAATTACTTCGGCTGCAAAGTAGAGCAAGGATACTAGAAGATATCTTAGTTTCCTTTCTCTACTAGATAACACAAATTTTACTTCCTATTAAGAGTGCCTCTGATAGGTGTGACAAAGGTAGAAGTCCTTCAAAACTTTATTAATTGAAGACAACACAAACAAATGGAAAGATATATCATGCTCATGGAATGGAAGAGCCAACATTGCTAAAATATCCATACTAACCAAAGCAACAGATTCAATGCAATCCCTATCAAAATACTTATAGTATTTTTTCACAGAGCTAGAATAAGTAATCCTAAAATTTGTATACAACCACAAAGACCCCAAATAGCCAAAGCAATCTTGAGAAAGAAAAACAAAGTCATATTTCAAACTGTATCATATAATATCATATCATAACATAGGCTATACTAATCAAATCCAGTATAGAACTGGCACAAAAACAGACAGATTAATGGAAAAGACTTGAGAGCACCAATATAAACCCACACATATATAATCAATCTACAACAAAGGAGGCAACAATATACAATGGGGAAAATAACATCTTTTCAATCAGTGGTGGTGGGAAAACTGTATAGCTTTTCCATGCCAAGGAAGGAAGGAAGGAAGCTGCACCACTTTCTTACACCATACACAAAGATAAACTCAAAATGGATTAAAGACCTAAATGTGAGACCTGAAACCATAAAAATTCTAAAAGAAAACAGGCAGTAATCTCTTGGACATTGGCCTCAGCAACATTTTTCTGGATATGTCTCCTCAGGCAAGGGAAACAAAAGAAAATAAACTATTGGGACTATACCAAAATAAAAAGCTTTTGTACAATGAAGAAAACCATCAACAAAATGGAAAGGCAACCTACTGAATGGGAGAGGATATCTGCAAATGATATCTCTGATAAGGTGCTAATATCCAAAATATATAAACAACTTACACAATTCAAAACACAAAAAAACCCCCCAAATAATCCAATTTAAAAAATGGGCAGAGGACCTGAATAGACATTTTTTTCCCAAAGACGACATACATATGGCCAAAAGACACATGAAAAGATGGTCAACATCACTCATCATCAGGGAAATGCAAACCAAAACTACTATGAGATATCACCTTACACCTGTTAGGATGACTATTATCAAAAAGATAACAAAGATCAAGTGCCAATGAGGATGTGGAAAAAAAGGAACCCTTGTGCCCTGTTGGTGGGAATGTAAACTGGTGTGACCACTAGGGAAAATAGTATGGCAGTTCCTCAAAAAATTAAAAAAATAAGTACCATATGATCCAGTAATTCCACTATTATTTATCCCAAGAAAATGAAAACACTAAATTGAAAAGATATATGAACCCTTATGTCTACTGCAACCAAGATATGGAAGCAACCTAAGTGTCTACTGATAAGTGAATGGATAAAGAAGATGTATATTCATTGTGTGTATATACAGTGGAATATTACCCATAACAAAGAATGAGATCTTGCCATTTGCAACAACATGAATGGACCTAGAGGGTATTAAATAAAATAAGTCAGAGAAACACAAATACTACTTCATTTCACTTATATGTGGAATACAAAGCAAATGAACAAACAATCAGAAACAGACTCATAAACACAGAGAGCAAACTGGTAGTAGCCAGAGGTGAGGTGGGTGGGTGGGGGGATGGGCAAAATAGGTGAAGGGGATTAAGAGGTGCAATCTTCCAGTTATAAAATAACTAAGTCACAGAGATAAAAAGTAGAGCATAAGGAATATAGTCAATAATATTGTAATAGGGATTAAGGAGTGCATTTGTCATGATGAGCACACTGTGATGTATCAAAGTGTTGAATCACAATACTGTATAGTTGAAACTAACACTAAGTTAACTACACTGGAATTTAAAATTAATTTTAAAAAATCATATTGTAATAACACTGTATGGTGACAGATGGTGACTACATTTATTGTGGTGAACATTGAGGGATGTACAGAATTGTCACATCACTATGTTGTACACCTGAAAATAATATAACATTGAACGTCAACTATACTTCAATAACAACAAAAAAAGAACTTGTAGAGCATGCTTTGTTTGGGAAAAAAAAAACTATCAAATGGTTATGGAATTCCTAATTATTATACACTGAGAATGATTATTCATTAAATAGTTACTGTTCTTCTCATCATAGTAATAACTAACATTTATTGAGTATTGAACATATGGAAGACACTGCACTTTCAGACACAGGCTAACCTCACTTAATCCTAACAATAACCCCACAAAGTGGGTGATGCTCCATTTCATAGATGATAAAAGTGAGGCTTAGAAGGGAGAAGTGAGTCAGTCAGTAAGTGGCAGAGTTTAGATTCAAATTCAAGAAGCACGATACAGAGCCCATGTTCTCATGCTATGTACAGAGGGAAAACATGCCTGAAACTGTAGTCCCTGTCCTCAAGCAGCTTACCTTGTCATGGGAAACACAGTCGAATTATTTTAATTCAGTAATGTCATTGTATTCTATTGGAATACGTACCAGCCCATAAAAATCAGACACTGGGGCTTAATGGTTGGAGGTGAACTATAAAAGACAAAGTTGGATTTACTCACGAGACAAAGGAAGGAAGGATATTCCAGGCAGATAAAACTATAAACAGTGCTCGCTTTGGCAGCACATATACTAAAATTGGAATGATACAGAGAAGATTAGCATGGCCCCTGCACAAGGATGACACACAAATTCGTGAAGCATTCCACATTTTTATATTTTTCTGGAGTCGTTGTTACCCTGTTAACATTTTGTTCTCTCATTCACCTATTGTCCTCTGGACAAAATGACAAGACAGAAAAAATCACCTCAAAAAAAAGAACAAGAGGCAGTATCAACTGCCAGGGACCTAATCAATATGGACATTAGTAAGATGTCAGAACTAGAGTTCAGAATGACGATTTTAAACATACTATCTGGGCTTGAAAAAAGCATGAAAGATATTAGAGAAACCCTTTCTGGAGAAATAAAAAGAACTAAAATCTAAGTCAAAATCAAAAAGGCTATTAATGAGCTGCAATAAAAAATGGAGGCTCTAACTCCTAGCACAAATAAGGCAGAAGAGAGAATTAGTGATATAGAAGACCAAATGATGGGAAATAAAGAAGCTGAGAAAAAGAGAAGTAAACAAATACTGGATGACGAGGGCAGAATTTGAGAGATAAGTGATACCATAAGACAAAACAATATTAGAATAACTGGGATCCCAGAAGAAGAAGAAAGAGAGGGGCAGAAGGTATATTGGAGCAAATTATAGCACAGAACTTCCCTAACTGGGGGAAGGAAACAGGCATCAAAATCCAGGAGGCACAGAGAACCCCCCCCTCAAAATCAATAAAAAGAGATAAACATCTCGACATATAATAGTAAAACTTACGAGTCTCAGAGACAAAGAGAAATCCTGAAAGCAGCTTGGGACAAGAGATCTGTAACTTACAAGGGTAGAAACATTAGATTGGCAACAGACCTATCCACAGAGACCTGGCAGGCCAGAAAGGACTGGCAGGATAGATTCAGAGCACTAAATGAGAAAAATATGCAGCCAAGAATACTATATCCAGCTAGTCTGTCATTGAAAATAGAAGGAGAGAGAAAAAGCTTCCAGGACAAACAAAAACTAAAGGAATTTGCAAACACGAAACCAGCCCTACAAGAAATATTGAAAGGGGTCCTCTAGGCAAAGAGAGAGCCTAAAAGTAACATAGACCAGAAAGGAACACAGACAATGCACAGTAACAGTCACCTCACAGGCAATACAATGGCACTAAATTCATGTCTTTCAATAGTTACCCTGAATGTAAATGGGCTAAATGCCCCAATCAAAAGACACAGGCTATCAGATTGGATAAAAAAACAAGACCCATCGATACGCTGTCAGCAAGAGACTCATTTTAGACCCAAAGACACCTCCAGATTGAAAGTGAGGGGGTGGAGGGGCGCCTGGGTGGCTCAGTCGTTAAGCATCTGCCTTCGGCTCAGGTCATGATCCTAGAGTCCTGGGATCGAGCCCCGCATCGGGCTCCCTGCTTGGCGGGAAGCCTGCTTCTCCCTCTCCCACTCCCCCTGCTTGTGTTCCCTCTCTCTCTGTATCTCTCTCTGTCAAATAAATAAATAAAATCTAAAAAAAAAAAAAAAAAAAGGGAGGGGGTGGAAAACCATTTACCATGCTAATGGACATCAAAAGAAAGCTGGGGTGGAAATCCTTATATCAGACAAATTAGATTTTAAACCAAAGACTGTAATAAGAGATAAGGAAGGACACTATATCATACTTAAAGGGTCTATCCAACAAGAAGATCTAACAATTGTAAATATCTATGCCCCTAACATGGGAGCAGCCAATTATATAAGCCAATTAATAACAAAAGCAAAGAAACACATTGACAACAATCCAATAATAGTAGGGGACTTTAACACCCCCCTCACTGAAATGGACAGATCGTCTAAGCAAAAGATCAACAAGGAAATAAAGACTTTAAATGACACATTGGACTAAATGGACTTCACAGACATATTCAGAACATTCCATCCCAAAGCAACAGAATACACGTTCTCTAGTGCCCATGGAACATTCTCCAGAATAGATCACATCCTAAGTCACAAATCAGGTCTCAACCAGTACCAAAAGATTGGGATCATTCCCTGCCTATTTTCAGACCACAGTGCTTTGAGACTAGAACTCAATCACAAGAGGAAAGTTGGAAAGAACTCAAATACATGGAGGCTAAAGAGCATCCTACTAAAGAATGAATGGGTCAACAAGGAAATTAAAGAAGAATTAAAAAAATTCATGGAAACCAATGAAAATGAAAACACAACTGTTCAAAATCTTTGGGATGCAGCAAAGGCAGTCCTAAGAGGAAAGTATATAGCAATACAGGCCTTTCTCAAGAAACAGGAAAGGTCTCAAATACACAACCTAACCCTATACCTAAAGGAGCTGGAGAAACAACAGCAAATAAAGCCTAAACCCAGGAGGAGAAGAGAAATAATCAAGATCAGAGCAGAAATCAATGAAATAGAAACCAAAAGAACAATAGAACAGATCAATGAAACTAGGAGCTGGTTCCTTGAAAGGATTAACAAGATTGATAAACCCCTGGTCAGACTTATCAAAAAGAAAAGAGAAAGGACCCAAATCAACAAAATCATGAATGAAAGAGGAGAGATCACAACCAACACCAAAGAAATACAAACAATTATAAGAACATATTATGAGCAACTCTGTGCCAGCAAATTAGATAATCTGGAAGCAATGGATGCATTCCTAGAGATGTATCAACTACGAAAACTGAACCAGGAAGAAATAGAAAACCTGAACAGACCTAGAACCACTAAGGAAATTGAAGCAGTCATCAAAAATCACCCAACAAACAAAAGCCCAGGACCAGATGGCTTCCCAGGGGAATTCTACCAAACATTTAAAGAAGAATTAATACCTATTCTTCTGAAACTGTTCCAAAATACAGAAATAGAAGGAAAACTTCCAAACTCGTTTTATGAGGCCACCATTACCTTGATCCCAAAACCAAAGACCCCATCAAAAAGGAGAATTACAGACCAATATCCCTGATGAACATGGATGCAAAAATTCCCACCAAAATACTAGCCAATAGGATCCAACAGTACATTAAAAGGATTATTCACCACGACCAAGTGGGATTTATCCCTGGGCTGCAAGGTTGGTTCAACATCCGCAAATCAATCAATGTGATACAATACATTAATGAAAGAAAGAACAAGAACCATATGATCCTCTCAATTGATGCAGAAAAAGCATTTGACAAAGTACAGCATCCTTTCTTGATCAAAACTCTTCAGAGGATAGGGATAGAGGGTACAGACCTCAATATCATAAAAGCCACCTATGAAAAACCCACAGCGAATATCATTCTCAATGGGGAAAAACGGAGAGCTTTCCCCCTAAGGTCAGGAACACTGCAGTGATGTCCACTATCACCACTGCTATTCAACACAGTATTACAAGTCCTAGCCACAGCAGTCAGACAACAAAAAGAAATCAAAGGCATCCAAATCGGCAAAGAAGAAGTCAAACTCTCACTCTTTGCATATGATATGATACTTTATGTGGAAAACCCAGAAGACTCCACCCCAAAACTGCTAGAACTCAACTACAGGAATTCAGTAAAGTGGCAGGATATAAAATCAATGCACAGAAATCAGTGGCATTCCTATACACCAACAACAAGATAGAAGAAAGAGAAATTAAGGAGTCGATCCCATTTACAATTGCACCCAAAACCACAAGATACCTAGGAATAAATCTAACCAAAGAGACAAAGGATCTGTACTCAGAAAACTATAAAATACTTATGAAAGAAACAGAGGAAGACACAAAGAAATGGAAAAACGTTCCATGCTCATGGATTGGAAGAACAAATATTGTGAAGATGTCAATGCTACCTAGAGCAATCTACACATTTAATGCAATCCCCATCAAAATACCATCAAATTTTTTCAAAGAAATGGAACAAATAACCCTAAAATTGGTATGGAACCAGAAAAAACCCTGAATAGCCAGAGGAATGTTGAAAAAGAAAAGCAAAGCTGGCGGCATCACAATTCCGGACTTCCAGCTCTATTACAAAGCTGTCATCATCAAGACAGCATGGTACTGACACAAAAACAGACACATAGATCAATGGAACAGAATATAGAGCCCAGAAATGGACCCTCACCTCTATGGTCAACTAATCTTTGACAAAGCAAGAAAGAATGTCCAATGGAAAAAAGACAGTCTCTTCAACAAATGGTGTTGGGAAAATTGGACAGCCACATGCAGAAGAATGAAACTGGACCATTTCCTTACACCACACACAAAAATAGACTCCAAATGGTTGAAAGATCTCAATGTGAGAGAGGAGTCCATCAAAATCCTAAAGGAGAACACCAGCAGCAACCTCTTTGACCTCAGCCGCAGCAACTTCTTCCTAGAAACATTGCCAAAGGCAAGGGAAGCAAGGGCAAAAATGAACTATTGGGACTTCATCAAGATAAAAAGCTTTTGCACACCAAAACAACAGTCAACAAAACCAAAAGACAACCGACAGAATGGGAGAAGATATTTGCAAATGACGTATCCGATAAAGGGCTAGTATCCAAAATCTATAAAGAACTCATCAAACTCAACACCCAAAGAACAAAGAATCCAATCAAGAAATGGGCAGAAGACATGAACAGACATTTTTCCAAAGAAGACATCCAAATGGCCAACAGACACAGGAAAAAGTGCTCAATATCGCTCAGCATCAGGGAAATCCAAATCAAAACCTCAATGAGATACCACCTCACACCCGTCAGAATGGCTAAAATTAACAAGTCAGGAAACGACAGATGTTGGCGGGGATGTGGAGAAAGGGGAACCCTCCTACACTGTTGGTGGGAATGCAAGCTGGTGCAGCCACTCTGGAAAACTGTATGGAGGTTCCTCAAAAAGTTGAAAATAGAGCTACCATATGATCCAGCAATTGCACTACTGGGTATTTACCCCAAAGATACAAAAGTAGGGATCCGAAGGGGTACGTGCACCCCGATGTTTATATATATATAATGGAATATTATGCAGCCATCAAAAGGAATGAGATCTTGCCATTTGCAACGACGTGGATGGAACTGGAGGGTATTATGCTGAGCGAAATAAGTCAATCAGAGAAAGACATGTATCATATGACCTCACTGGTAGGAGGAAATCTTAATCTCAGGAAACAAACTGAGGGTTGCTGGAGTGGTGGAGGGTGGGAGGGATGGGGTGGCTGGGTGATAGACATTGGGGAGGGTATGTGCTATGGTGAGCGCTGTGAATTGTGTAAGACTGTTGAATCACAGACCTGTACTTCTGAAACAGATAATACATTATATGTTAAAAAAAGATAGTAGGAAGGGGAAAATGAAGGGGGGGAAATCGGAGGGGGAGATGAACCATGAGAGACTATGGACTCTGAGAAACAAACTGAGGGTTCTAGAGGGGAGGGGGGTGTGGGGGATGGGTTAGCCTGGTGATGGGTACTAAAGAGGGCACGTACTGAATGGAGCACTGGGTGTTATATGCAAACAATGAATCATGGAACACTACATCAAAAATTAATGATATAATGTATGGTGATTGATGTAACATAATAAAAAAATGTAAAAAAAAACTGTATGAACAAAAGCTTGCAGATAGGAAGCAGCTTGTCACATTATTTGAGGATGATCAGAAAGATATGAGGATGTAGGGGAAGACTGGGAGAGGCAAGGCCACTGAAGAAAGAAGGGGCCCAATTCCTGTATGCTAATCTAAGAAGTTGAAACGTTGTCGTTAATCTATGGGGATTCCAGCATTTTTCAAAGGAGAATGATATGGTCAGATATGCATTTTGTGAACCTCAAGATTTCTGGCAGCAGCCTAGAGGATAGTCTGGAGTTGGAGAAGACTGAATAGAGGAAAAACAGCAAATTGAGAGCAAGGAATAAGGAAATATGGATGTAGACTGTTCTAAATTGAGGGCCAGTGTCGGCCTGGAGACGATGAACTATAGCAATCTTGTCCCTTCTTAGTAGCTTGACCTTGGCTGCCTTGCAGCCTGTAGCTGCTGGCTGAGGCTTCCTTGTCCTGGGACCGATAACTGGAAGGTGGTAGGCATCTTTTGAGACTTCTCAAAAAAGACTGTAAGTATCAAAACTGGTATGAGACCTAATGACCTTGAATGTGGAAAATGCTTGGTGTACTGGCAGGTTAGCCATGAGCAATTTCATTTCAAGCTTTCCCATAGAA
This sequence comes from Neomonachus schauinslandi, assembly GCF_002201575.2. NCBI lineage: Eukaryota > Metazoa > Chordata > Mammalia > Carnivora > Phocidae > Neomonachus > Neomonachus schauinslandi. Next base: position 101,228,471 of record NC_058419.1, read on the forward strand.
CATGAAGGACCTTAACTATGGAGAATCGGTGCTTAAAATGAGAAGGCCGAGTAATGTAGTGGAAAAGTACTGGGGGAAAGTAGGCATGGCTCTGACTCCTAAGTCCACCATTCACTAGAGAGTAACACTGGTCAAGAGACTTAACCTCATTGAGTCTCAACTTTCTAATCCACAGAAAGTTTAATAAATCATGTCCTGTAGCATTACTGAAAGGATTAAATCAGCTACCACATACAAAACACTGAGCTTGTTATCTCACACATTAGAAGCCATCAGTAAGTATTAGGCCTCTTCTGCCTTTCCTTCCTTTTCCTCCCATTTCTAAGATTTTTTTTTTATTTATTTTTATTTATTTATTTGAGACAGAATGAGAGACAGAGAGCATGAGAGGGAGGAGGGTCAGAGGGAGAAGCAGACTCCCCGCCGAGCAGGGAGCCCGATGCGGGACTCGATCCCGGGACTCCAGGATCATGACCTGAGCCGAAGGCAGTCGCTCAACCAACTGAGCCACCCAGGTGCCCTCCTCCCATTTCTATGCCCCCCCCCCCATATGTGGTGAATGATGGTTGTATGTCAATATCATACAAACATACGCTAGAAGGAACCTAACCTTATCAAATGCCAAATGTGTAATGATGGCACTAAGTATTTCACATTTATTATTTTGATTTTTAGAAGGATTTGTGGCTGTTCTGATTGTCATGAGAAATGAGAATATAAATGCCATATCACCTGAATAAACGCCCCCATGTTTAGTCACATAAACACTGAAATTGTAGCAAGATAAAAATCAGGACTTTTGGTCTACACTAAAAATGACTTTGAATTTGAAGGTTAAAATTTCAGAATAATATACCGACATATAGAATCTGTATTTTAGTTATAGGAATCATACTTAATCTTCTCAATCTTTAAATAGTCCTATAATGTTAAATTAAGTTCTAGTTTTATAAAGTTATAAGTTATATTAAAAATATTTAGCTCACTCTGCCCCTGATGTAACAAATCCAAAACCCTCTGGCCATGTTGGTGGTCTCCAAGTTCCTCAGGACTAAAATTGACAGCTGACTCTGCTCAAGAGAGCAGTGGGGAGATTAATGTTACTTTGCATTTTGCCTAATCACAGCATTTCTATTAGACTCATAATAATTGACCCTTGTGTGTGTATCCTCCACTTGGGAATCACTAAAGAATTAGTAGCTCATAAAATGGCACCTGCTCAATTGTCCCTTAACAACAAGTGTGATAAAAATTGCCCAAATTCATAAATGTGATTGGAAATGCTGCCATAATGATGATAATGGATCTCCTTAGGTCTATGGTATTTTATCTGTTTCCTTATGAGGTTTTTTTTTTTTTCCATCTTTCTTTCATTTCCTTAACTGAAAATATTTCAAAAGTCTGATGTAAAGCCATAAAATGAACCCCTTTGGTACTAAGTCAATCTTCCCTCTTAACCCACTCTACAGTGACTAGGCATTTTAATTAGTGCAAATCTCTTTTGTCCATGAGTAATTTTAATGAGTGTTTTTGGCTGTGCTGTTCTATATGGCTTTAAGCTTGCATATTTTTATCCTAAATTTTGCTTTCATTCCTAACTGAAATCTGGTTGGTTTTCAAATGAGAACAGGAGTATCTTGGGGTCATTTTGCTAAGTGATTCAATGAGTTTGGGTTCCTGAGGGAAAGCACTGTGGCGAGGGAGTTGTTTATGTTCAAAATACAATTAGTCACATAGCAAGTCCCAAATAACAGTAGCACCATGAGCTTATCTTTTAGGTGGGTACTTCTGCTTTAGTTCGTAATTTTTCTTCTCATTACAGCAAGGAGGAGACAGGTCAAAAGGCAGTGCACACAAAGACACGGACAAGAATGTACATGGTAGCACTATTTGTAACAGCCCCCAAGTGGAAACTGCCCAATTGCCATCAGTGGCAAAATGGATAAACGTATCACAGTATATTCATGCAATGGAATACTAGAGCAGCGAGGATGAACAGATTTTAACTACTCACAAGTGCAAGGATGAATATTGCTAACAAAGTTGGGAGTAAACGAAGCCTGACACGAAAGAATACAACTGAACTTTTTTTTTTTTTTTCATTTCCACAAAGTTCAAATTGAGAGAAACTAATGTATGGTGTTAGAACTCATGACAGTGATTATACCAGGAAAGAAGATCGGGGCTCCATGGGCACAAGCGAGGCTTCTAGGTAATATTCTGTATCTTGCTCTGGAATGCTGGCTACAAAGATACATTCACTTTATGGACCTTCACTGTGATATACACTTAGATTTGTCTACTTCTTCAAACATAATTTTCATCAATAAAAATTTAAAACTGACAGTGCGGGGGCTGCTCATCCATTGGTTCAGTTGTTTCTTGTTAATGTCACATATGCGAAAGCCTATATTCCAGCTAAGAATAATGACTGATGAATATGGAAGCCATTTGGGTTTATACTCAGGTACCAGAAAACTCATCAGCAAGAGTATAAAAGTGAGTTTAGTCATAAAAGTGAAAATACCCCTGGCTCAATGACCCAACAATTATAGAGAATTGTCAAGTTTATACTGCCCAAATCTGGTACTTCCCAGGGCTCTATGGCAGCAAAAAAGCATGTTAGAAAGGAAAAACTGCTGTCGGTTGGGCAGGGACCTTTACACACATTCCTTCAAAGAGGGGTCTGCCATCTGGATAGGTTTACAGGCTCATCCCTGCGTGAATGTCTATTAAAAGGACACATGAACATGAGACAATGAGGAAGAATAAATATGAGAATCCTGTACTCACTTCACCAGAGTGTGAACCTCCCCAGCAAGTCCAGACCCTGCAGCCCTCCTCAGCCCATCAGCTAGAAGTCCTAATGAAGATAAGTCCTGAACAGAATGCACACAGCAAGGAGTAATGTTTGCTGCTCAAAGGATGTTTAGTTTCATATAAACTAGAATAATAAAAAAAAATAAACTAGGATAATAATCAGCCTGTTCTTGGATTATCTGTTAGAGGATTTTTCTATGTGGATTTAAAATAAAACACTTTAAACAGTGATTCTTAATTTAAAAATAAAATTTGAATCAGTTGATTCACTTGAAAGCTACAACTATACCTGTAGCTCCAAGGATGGGGGAAAAAAAAAACCAACCAACCAACAACAATTCAAGACCTTGATTTTACCCAAATGTCCTCTAATTATTTACACACATTTCCTCTTACAGATTCGATGGGTGAAGTGAGGCTCTGTATAGAATACCATGCCCTGCCAGTGAGACACTTAATCAGCATCTACACCTGTTACCTGCAGTGAGCTGCCCTGCGTATTATTCTTTCTGTTGCAGGAAAGGCTTTTGTAACACATGATCCTGCCCAAGCTTATCACAGCCCCCTAATGCTGCTGCCACCGACTCCTAAATGGTCATTCCCTGACTGATATTTCTCAAGAAATTTCTTCTGTTGCTTCTAGAATTTTTGATGTTTCAAGGAGAACTTGTATGCTCTCATCCCAGGTGTGCTATCATACTTTAAATTTCTTTTAATCACATGGTCAACAGTGAAGGATACTGTGCAAAACATTATGGCAAGTTATATACTGTATCCTGGAAATACATCATTTATGTATGTGTTTAAAGAGAAATGTAAGGGCGCCTGAGTGGCTCAGTCGGTTAAGCGACTGCCTTCGGCTCAGGTCATGATCCTGGAGTCCTGGGATCAAGTCCCACACTGGGCTCCCTGCTCAGCAGGGAGTCTGCTTCTCCCCCTGACCCTCTCCACTCTCATGCACGCTCTCTCAAATAAATAAATAAAACCTTTACAAAATAAAATAAAAAATAAAGAGAAATGTAAAATGAAAAACCCCACTGCCATCTTCTTAAATGAAACTACTAATGCCATTAGCAACCACTCCAAAATAAGGTGCAAGCAATCTTATAAAGCACCTACTCAGCAAAGCATGTGGAAGGTGGTTGAAGACACTTAGCTTGATAAAAAGCTCCAAGTTCTTCATTTTCTTACAGCTTGCAAATATTTAGGGTTTCTCAATTGTTATCACATTTTTTCTTCCCCAAAACACAACTTCTTAAAAGCTACTTAAATGCACAGTGCTTCACATATGGTAGAATCTCATTAAATATTTGGTGAATGAATGAATGGTTAAATGGATAAACAGGATACGAAGATAGATGGGTGGATGGCTCGATGGATGGATCAATGGATAAACTACCTATGCATTGATAATTAAGTTCTTTCTGCAGGACTAAATTCATTTTATACTATCTTTGCAAGCATGCTTTTGCGATTTATAGTAACAAAGTCTGGAAGTTTATACCCTCTGACCAACATCATCCCATTTCCCCTTCCTCCAAACCCCTAACAACCACCATTCTATTCTCTGCTTTTGTAAATTCAACTATTTTAGATTCCATATATAACTGAGATAATGCCGTATTTGTGTCAAACTTACTTCACTTAGTATAGTGTCTGCCACGTTCATCCATGTTGCTGCAAATGGCAGTATTTCCTTCTTCTTAAAGGCTGAATAATATTCATGTGCATGTACCTCTAAAAATTTTATTTTTTTAATTCTAGTAAAATTAAAATACAGTGTTATATTATGTGTTTACATTTTCTTTATCCATACATCCACTGATACATATTTAGATTATGTTGATGTCTTGACTATTATGAATAATACTGCAATGAACATGGGAGTGCATATTTGAGATACCAATTTCAATTCCCTTGGATATATACCTAGAAGTGGGATGGCTGGATCCATACGTTAGTTCTATTTTTAATTTTTTTAAAAACCTCCATATTGTTTTCTATAGCGGCTGCACCATTTTACATTCCCATCAATTGTCTGCAAGGATTCCAATTTCTCTGTATCTTAGCCAAAACTTGTTATCTCTTGTTTTTTTATAATAGCCACCCTAAAAGGTATGAGACAATATCTCATTGCACTGATTTGCACTTCCCTTATGATAAGTGATGTTGAACATTTCTTCATACATTTGTTGACCCTTTGTGCTCTTTTTGAAAAAATAATTATTTCTGAGGTCTAAAAACCTTTTTTTTTTTTTAGATTTTATTTATTTATTTGACAGAGAGAGACACAGCGAGAGAGGGGACACAAGCAGGGGGAGTGGAAGGTGGAGAAGCAGGCTTCCCGTGGAGCAGGGAGCCTAACGTGGGGCTCGATCCCAGGACCCTGGGATCATGACCTGAGCCAAAGGCAAACGCTTAACCAACCGAGCCACCCAGGTGCCCTAAAACCTCTTGAAACTACATGACTTCAGTTATGTTATCTGTAACACTTACACTTTTAGGAAAAGGAATCTGCCTAGTATTCATTAGAACAATCTTGAGTAAGTAGGCCAACCACATCATCACTCAACTTAAAAACATTAGTTTTTTAAAAGAACGCATGCCTGCTGTTGTGTACCTTTTTTGGCTGTTAACATTTTTACGTAATTAAACCAGCCATGGATGATGGGTACATCATATAAGTACAGGTTAGCAAGGCTAGCATGTGAGGATCATGGAAACCAGTACCAATACATCAGAGTCCCATTTAGTTCACCAAAATAAGCATTTCTTTCTCAGGCCTGTGTTTAACTCAGTAGGATTGTCTTTTATTTTATAAATGCAGGGGATTGTACCATTGATTTTGAGGAAGTGCTGTCATAAAGTTAGTTAAGAAGGATTTTGTGATTGGTGTTTCATCTCCAGATAAACAAGTCTATCTTCTGAAATGTCATATCTAATTGCTTTAGATTTTTCCCTTTGTTTCTCTTGCTGCTTCACAAACATTTCTGCAGTTCTAAGAAAAATCAATTACAATAGGCCTCTAAGGTTTTCTGTTTTTGCTTTCACTAGGGAAAAGTTGATTATTTACGATTTCAGAAAGTAGGTTCAACATTGATCTTCAGACCTTAATATAGTTATTTGTATCGATAAAAAAGTAAATGCAACGCAATTCCAGGAGCCGTAGAATACTTTTGCCACAAGGAATTCTTTTAATGAGACATGGAGGCCCAAGTGTAGAATGCATATGTATGATAATAATTACTAGGGATGCTTAGTTCCAGTGTATAATGTTTTTATTGAAAAACCGAATCCCTCAATGGCCATCCTTTAACTTCAACATGCTAATTAGATTGGGCAATAAATGATATGTAATAAGCTAAGAAAGATGTTGGCTACCATTAGTGAGCAAACCAGAGTGAATGACTACAATTAGACAAAAACCTGGTAAATAAAAGTAGTTATGTTTAATTCTGTTCTTTAAAAATTATCCAGTCCTTAGTTTAAGACAATTTGCAGGAAATGCAAATTCAGAGAACATAGGGATTATATCGGTTCTCAACACTGCTCAGTTCAAGAGCTAGAAAGAACTCAGCACAGTGTTTATATCCATAGGGCCTTGATCAGTAAATTGATGATGCAGGAAGTCATTTCATATTATTTTCTTTGAGATGGCCTGCCAAATCACAATTTCAAGCAATACTCTTCCTGCCGGTTGAAAAAACAGAAGGGATTTTTGCTCTGATTGTAGTTTGTTTTTTTATTATGAGCTCCATTCTGCTGCTGTTCACCCATTATTAGGGTATGATGGGTACTATTACATAGCTGATATGTGTGCACACATTTTCAGCAAGGACAAGCTCACTGATAGCAATCTGATACACCAGTTCTATTATAGTACTATTTGTTGTTGGTCAATATCTGCCGGCTAGGAGAACAAAGAGCAGATACATCCCAAGAGATATTAGTGCACTGCCTCATTATATCATGTATTAAAATAGATATGATATAGATTATGCAAAGACCTTATCTGTAAGATATTTGGGGGTACAGGTATTAAACATATTAGGAGGGAATGTTTACTGATTGTTTACTGAATGCAGTGTCTGCTGAGCAGTTTCATAAATGCCAATTGACTCAGTCCTCATGTTAAACCTAAGAGGTAGATGATAACCTACCTCTTTAAATTTTTAAATGTTTTATGAAAATAAAATAAAAATACAAGTAAACAAATATATTTTAATTACACATCTCTATAATTTTTTACAAAGTAAGCACAACCATGAATGAAGCAGCCAGATCAAGAAAGAGAATGTGCCCAGCACTACAGAGACCACCCTCCTGCCTCCTTTCTATCACAAACCCTTTCCCTTCAAAGTAACCAATACCCTTACTTCCAACAGTGTACATTCGTTTTGTCAGTTTTAGTATTTTACATCAATAGAATCATAGAATATGTACTCTTTGTCCTCTACTCGACACCATGCCTGAAAGATTCATCCATGTTGAGAGTACCTGTAAACAGTTTGCTCTCACTGCTATATAGTTTTCCACTGTATGAATACGCCATGATGTAGAGATAAGATTTCAATATAAATCTAATTATGAAACCCATTCTCTACATATTTTAGACTCTAACATAGAAGAAATGTAAGAGGCATTAAGCATTTGCTGGTTGGAGTAGAATGCTCCCTACATGGCATTTTCTAAAGCCTCGTCCAGTTTTTGCCTTCTCTTTTAAATGTAGCAAGTAATGAATCAATATGACAATTAATCAATAAAAGAGACACAGAAAAATGGGTGGGTAGTGTTTAATTTTTAGGACAAATACTTTATATAACCTTATTTACACTAAAAATGAGGAACGGTTATAAAAGATAGAGCTCTTGTACACACTTCAGACTCTGTCAATGGCAATGTGTTTATGTATATATACATATATTTTTCAGGTAATATATCCCAATTATCACACTCCACTTCCAGGTCATATCTACCTACAGTAGCTAAATTAACTGTTTCCTCATTACTTGCAAGTCTAAAGCTCTTTATTGGCTGAATGATTAAACTGATAATAAAGCAATGAAAAGTGGCCAATGAGTCCATTTAACAGTTAGCTGGATTTTCATCAAAATACTGTGGTGTGCCTACTATATGCCAGGCACTTTAGTAGATGTAAACATGCCATAGCCAGTCATTTTTTTCCTTCAATCAACAACTTCAATTGGGTGGGTAATTTGTGGAGGACCGTACACTAATATAATGAAAGACATGATTGGAAAAAATAACTGTGTTTCTGCCCTAAACAAACTGAAAAGAACATGGAAATTATATGTATGTATATATGACAAAAAGGACAACATAAACTCAGTGTACTAAAAATACAGTGTTGTGAAATAGGGAGCCAAAGAGACTCAAATGAGACTGACTTAATCAAAAGGAGGTCAAGAAGAAAAGCGTATTTTGTGATAAATTTTAAGAGCAAGTGTTTTGAGTAGTCTGGCATATGCCCAACTTAAAGCTGGAAAGAGGTCATAAGCAGGAACCTGTGCCCTGCAAATCCTTTCCCTTCCCCAATTTCCCTAGTCTGCAGCCATTTTCCTTGCTCTTATTTCCTACAGCACTTGAATTCTGGACCACATAATTTAGTATTCTGCATTGCTTGCTAATTGTGTTGAAAATCCTGATTCCTTAAAATAGATCATTATCTCCTTGAAGGCAGAAAACTTTGCACAACACTCTTTGGTATTTTTCAGTATCTCACACTATGCCGTGACTCATCTATTTGAGTAACGAGAACTGTGATTTGGTCTTTAAGAGGCAGCTACTCTTGTTTTGCAGATCAAAGGAAACCGTCAAAAAAACGAAAAGGCAACCTATTGAATGCGAGGAGGTATTTGCAAATGATACAGCTGATAATAGGTTTATATCCAAAATATATGAAGAACTTATATAAGTGAACACCAAAAAAACCCAAATACTCTGATTAAAATGGGCAGAAGACATGAACGGACTTTTTCTCCAAAGAAAACCTACAGATGGCCAACAAGCACATGAAAAGATGCTGAACGTCACTTATCATCAGGGAAAAGCAAATCAAAACCACAAGGAGATATCACCTCACACCTGTCAGAATGGATAAAATTAAAAACTCAAGAAACAACAAGTGTTGGCAAGGATGTACAGAAAAAGGAACCCTCATGCACTGTTGGTAGGCATGTTAACTGGTGTAGCCACTGGGGAAAAAAGTACAGAGAGGTTCCTCAAAATATTAAAAATAGAACTATCCTGGAGAAGGGGAAAAGATGGTGTAGGAGTAGGGGCCCCTACTCCAACCAGTCCCTGGAATTGAGCTGGATATCTACCAGACCACTCTGAACACCCATAAAATCAGCCTGAGATTAAGAAGATAGATCTGGATCTCTACAAACAAAATATTGCAGGCAGTTGGTTTCAAGTTACAAAGCGGGGAGCTGTGATTCCATGGGCAGATGTTGGAGGATAAATGGCAGATGTTGGAGGATAAACGGCAGTGGGAGGGAGCCCAGCCATGGGGATTCTCCACTGCTGGTGAGCGACAGCCTCCCACACTGGGAACAGGGCAGACTCGCAGACCGGTAGTGACAGGGGAAGGACTTTAGACGGAAACCCAGACAGGCGGGGCTGAGCGAGTGAACTGGGGGCGGCTGGTGGTTTTAGAAGCACAAAGGGCAGAGACGTGGCCTAACCTGGAGGCGAGGACTGGGAGCCCTGCTGAGGGGCGCACAACCCTGGATGCTGCAGTTTATAGCAGCACAGACAGAAACGGAGATGGTGTGGCCTGGAGAGCTCATTGAAGAACAGACTGCAATCTCTCTGCTCTGAGGCAGAGGGTTGGAAACGGTCTCTTCTGCTCTGACTCCGGGAAGAGATGTGGAAAGCCGCCAGAGAACAAAAGCCCCCCAAAACTGGTTTCCACTGAGCCCATCCCCCGCCACAGGGGGCAGGGAAACTCTGCCCAAACAGGGTTGCCTGAGTAACAGCACAGCAGTCCCCTCACTCAGAAGACAGGCTGGGAGAACAAGAGGCCAACAACCCTAAGGTCCCAAGAAAACAGGTGCATCTTGCTTGGGTTGTGGTCAATAATTTGGACTCTATACATTCCCTCAACCACCCCTCAACAGAATGACTAGGAGGAGGAACCCCCAAAATAGGAAAGACTCAGGGACTATGACTTATGCCACAGATTTACAAATGGATTCAGATATAACCAAGATTTTGGAGATGGAATTCAGGGTAGCACTTGTGAAGACAATAGCTAGAATGGAGAAATCAATTGATGGCAACAAAGAGTCTCTAAGGGCAGAAATGAAAGCTGAACTGGCAGAACTTAAAAATGCTAACAATGAGATCCAATCTAATCTAGGTAATCTAACAGCTAGGGTAAGCGAGGCAGAAGAACGAATTAGTGATCTAGAAGACCAATTAACAGACAAGAAGGGAAAAGAAGCGGCCAGGGAAAAACGACTCAAAATCCATGAAAATAGAATCAGAGAAATAAGTGACACCATGAAACGTTCCAATGTCAGAATTATTGGGATCCCTAAGGGGATGGAGAGAGACAGAGGGGATGGAGAGAGACAGAGAGAACTAGAAGATATATTTGAGCAAATTGTAGCTGAGAACTTCCCTAATCTGGGGAATGAAACAAACATTCGTGTCCTAGAGGCAGAGAGGGCCCCTCCCAAGATCAAGGAAAACAGGCCAATGCCCCGGCATGTAATAGTAAAACTTGCAAATCTTAGAACCAAGGAAACCATCTTAAGGGCAGTTAGGGGGAAGAGATTCCTTATGTACAGAGGGAGGAACATCAGAATAACGTCAGACCTATCCACAGAGACCTGGCAAGCCAGAAAGGCCTGGCAAGACATATTCAGGGTACTAAATAAGAAGAACATGCACCCAAGAATCCTTTATCCGGCAAGGCTGTCATTTAGAATGGATGGAGAGATGCAGAGCTTCCAAGACCAGCAGAAACTGAAAGAATATGTGACCACTAAGCCGGCCCTGCAAGAAATATTAAGGGGGTTTCTAGAAAAGGAGAAAGACCCCAAGAGTGATGTACAACAGAAATTTACAGGGACAATCTATAAAAACAAGGTCTTCACACACAACATGATGACAATAAATTCATATCTTTCAATAATCACTCTCAACGTGAACGGCCTAAATGCTCCCATAAAATGGCACAGGGTTACAGATTGGATAAAAAGACCGGACCCATCCATATGCTGTCTACAAGAGACTCATTTTGAACCTAAAGATACATCCAGACTGAAAGTGAAGGGATGGAGATCCATCTTCCATGCCAGCGGACCTCAAAAGAAAGCTGGGGGAGCAATTCTTATATCAGACAAATTAGATTTTAAACTAAAGACTGTACTTAGGGACACAGAAGGACACTATATCATTCTTAAAGGATCTATCCAACAAGAAGATCTAACAATTGTAAATATCTATGCCCCCAACATGGGAGCAGCCATCTATATAAGCCAACTGTTAACCAAAATAAAGAGTCATATCGATAACAATATGTTAATTGTTGGAGACCTCAATACTCCACTCTCAGCAATGGACAGATCATCTAAGCAGAAAATCGACAAAGAAACAAGAGCTTTGAATGACACACTGGACCAGATAGGTCTCATAGATATATACAGAACATTCCACCCTAAAACAACAGAATACTCATTCTTCTCGAGCACACATGGAACTTTCTCCAGAATAGACCACATACTGGGTCACAAATCAGGTCTCAACCAATACCAAAAGACTAAGATTATTCCCTGCATATTCTCAGACCATAATGCTTTAAAACTGAAACTCAATCACAAGAAAAAATTTGGAAGAAATTCAAATACTTGGAAGCTAAAGACCACTCTGCTCAAGAATGTTTGGGTCAACCAGGAAATCAAAGAAGAATTTAAACAATTCATGGGAACCAAGGAGAACAAAAACACATCGGTCCAAAACCTATGGGATACTGCAAAGGCGGTCCTAAGGAGGAAATACATAGCCATCCAAGCCTCACTCAAAAAAATAGAAAAATCCCAAATTCACCGACTAACTTTACACCTTAAAGAACTAGAGAAAAAGCAACAAACGATGCCTGAACCACACATTAGAAGAGAAATAATTAAGATTAGAACAGAGATCAACGAATTAGAAACCAGAAACCACAGTAGATCAGATCAATGAAACTAGAAGCTGGCTCTTTGAAAGAATTAATAAGATCGATAAACCACTGGCCAGACTTATCCAAAAGAAAAGAGAAAGGACCCAAATTAATAAAATTATGAATGAAAGGGGACAGATCACAACTAACACCAAGGAAATAGAAACAATTATTAGAAATTATTATCAACAACTGTATACCAATAAATTTCGCAACCTGGATGAGATGGATGCCTTCCTGGAAACCTGTAAACTCCCAAGACTGAAACAGGAAGGAACTGACAACCTGAATAGGCCAATAACCAGTAACGAAATTGAAGCAGTGATCAAAACCCTCCCAAAAAACAAGAGTCCAGGGCCTGATGGATTCCCTGGGGAATTCTACCAAACATTCAAGGAAGAAATAATAGCTACTGTCCTGAAGCTGTTTCAAAAAACAGAAACAGAAGGAAAGCTTTCAGACTCATTCTATGAGGCCAGCATCACCCTAATCCCCAAACCAGGCAGAGACCCCATCAAAAAGGAGAATTTCAGACCAATATCCCTGATGAATATGGATTCCAAAATTCTCAACAAAATCCTAGCTAATAGGATCCAACAACACATTAAAAGGATCATCCACGGGGCACCTGGGTGGCTCAGTCGTTGAGCGTCTGCCTTCGGCTCAGGTCATGATCCCAGGGTCCTGGGATCGAGCCCCGCATCGGGCTCCTTGCTCAGCGGGAAGCCTGCTTCTCCCTGTCCCACTCCCCCTGCTTGTGTTCCCTCTCTCGCTGTCTCTCTCTCTGTCAAAAAATAAATAAAATCTTTAAAAAAAAAAAAAAGGATCATCCACCACGACCAAGTGGGATTTATCCCCGGGATGGAAGGTGGTTCAACATTCGCAAATCCATCAATGTGATAGAACACATTAATAAGAGGAGACAGAAGAACATATGGTCCTCTCAATTGATGCAGAAAAAGCATTTGACAAAATATAGCATCCTTTCCTGATTAAAACTCTTCGGAGTTTTAATAGGGATAGAGGGAACATTCCTCAAGTTCATAAAGTCCATCTATGAAAAACCCACAGCGAATATCATCCTCAATGGGGAAAAGCTGAGAGCCTTTCCCTTAAGATCAGGAACACGTCAAGGATGCCCACTCTCGCCACTATTGTTCAATATAGTACTAGAAGTCCTAGCAACAGCAATCAGACAACAAAAAGAAATAAAAGGTATTCAAATTGGCAAAGAAGAAGTCAAACTCTCTCTCTTCGCAGATGACATGACACTTTATGTGGAAAACCCAAAAGACCCCACCTCCAAATTACTAGAACTCATCCAGCAATTCAGTAATGTGGCAGGATACAAAATCAATGCACAGAAATCAGTTGCTTTCTTATACACTAACAATGCAACCATAGAAAGAGAAATTAGAGAAACAATTCCATTTACAATAGCACCAAAAACCATAAGATACCTCAGAATAAACCTAACCAAAGAGGTAAAGGATCTATACTAGGAACTACAGAACACTCATGAAAGAAATTGAAAAAGACACAAAAAGATGGAAAAACATTCCATGCTCATGGATCGGAAGAATAAACATTCTTAAAATGTCTATGCTACCCAGAGCAATCTACCTTCAAAGCCATGCCGATCAAAATTCCAATGACATTTTTCAAAGTGCTGGAACAAACAATCCTAAAATTTGTATGGAACCAGAAAAGACCCCAAATTGCCAAGGAAATGTTGAATAAGAAAAACAAAGCTGGGGGCATCATGTTGCCTGATTTCAAGCTATATTACAAAGCCGTGATCACCAAGACAGCATGGTACTGGCACAAAAACAGACATATAGACCAATGGAACAGAATAAAGAGCCCAGATATGGACCCTCAACTCTATGGTCAAATAGTCTTTGACAAAGTAGGAAAAAATATCCAATGGAAAAAAGACAGTCTCTTCAATAAATGGTGCTGGGACAACTGGACAGCTATATACAGAAGAATGAAATTCGACCATTCTCTAGCACCATACACAAAGATAAACTCAAAATGGGTGAAAGACCTCAATGTGAGACAGGAATCCATCAAAATCCTAGAGGAGAACATAGGCAGTTAACTCTTTGACATTGGCCACAGCAACTTCTTTCAAGATACATCACCAAAGGCTAGTAAAACAAAAACAAAAATGAATTCTTGGGACTTCATCAAGATAAAAAGCTTCTGCACAGCAAAGGAAACAGTCAACACAACAAAGAGGCAACCCACAGAATGGGAGAAGATATTTGCAAATGACACTACAGATAAAGGGCTGGTATCCAAGATCTATTAAGAACTTCTCAAACTCAACACCCAAAAAACAAATAATCAAGTCAAAAAATGGGCAGAAGACATGAACAGACACTTCTCCAAAGAAGACATACAAATGGCTAATAGACCCATGAAAAAATGTTCATCATCATTAGCCATCAGGGAAATTCAAATCAAAACCACATTGAGATACCACATTACACCAGTTAGAATGGCAAAAATGGACAAGGCAAGAAACAACAAATGTTGGAGAGGTTGTGGAGAAAGGGGAACCCTCTTACACTGTTGGTGGGAATGCAAGTTGGTACAGCCAGTTTGGAAAACAGTGTGGAGGTGCCTCAAAATTTTAAAAATAGAGCTACCCTACAACCCAGTAATTTGGGGTATTTACCCCAAAGACACAGATGTAGTGAAAAGAAGGGCCATATGCACCCCAATGTTCATAGCAGTAATGTCCGCAATAGCCAAACTGTGGAAAGAGCTGAGATGCCCTTCAACAGATGAATGGATAAAGAAGATGTGGTCCATATATACAATGGAATATTACTCAGCCATCAGAAAGGATGAATACCCAACTTTCACATCAACATGGATGGGACTGGAGAAGATTATGCTAAGTGAACTAAGTCAAGCAGAGAAAGTCAATTATCATATGGTTTCACTTATTTGTGGGACATAAGGAATAGCATGGAGGACATTAGGAGAAGGAAGGGAAAAATGAAGGGGGGGAACATCAGAGGGAAAGATGAACCATGGAGAGACTATGGACTCTGAGAAACAAACTGAGTGTTTAGAGGGGAGGGGGGTTGGGCGGATGGTTTAGCCCGGTGATGGGTATTAAGGAGGGTGCATACTGCATGAAGCATGGAGCACTGGGTATTATACAAAAACAATGAATCGTGGATCACTACATCAAAAACTAATGATGTATTGTATGGTGACTAACATAACAAAATTTTTTTAAAAATTAGAAAAAAAAATAAACAAGCACCTCAGGTGATTCTGAGAGACAAGGCCTAGAGTCACACTTTGAGAAATTTGGCACTACTGACTTGACAGCCGCTTTCCAGGCCCTAATACCACAACCAGCTCAAAGTCACTCCTGAAAACTATATTTAACTCATTTTATGTACCTACATATATCAACTTATTTCATTTTTGACTCAAATTTGCATTAAATACAAAAACATCAAAAAAAAAAAATAGAACTATCCTACAATCTAGTAATTGTGCTACTGGGCATTTACCCAAAGAAAATAGAAACAGTAATTCAAAAAGATATATGCACCCCTATGTTTATTGTAGCATTATTTACAATAGCCAAGATGTGGAAGCAACCCAAGTGTCCATCCATACATGAATAAAAAATATCTGGTGTATATATATGTATTTATATATATTATATATTATATATAAATATGCAGTATTTATATTATATTAATATATGTTATATATTACATTTTATTATATATCCATAATATATACCCAATAACATATATATTATATACCCATAATATATATTTTATGTATATATAATGGAATATTACATAGTCATAAGAAAGAATGAAATCTTGCCATTTACGACAACATGGATCTAGAGGGTATAATGCTAACTGAAATAAGTCTGAGAAAGACAAATACCATAGAATTTCACTCATATGTGAAATTTAAGAAAGAAAACAGAATAAAAGACATTAGGAGAAGGAAGGGAAAAATGAAGGGGGGAATCGGAGGGAGAGATGAACCATGAGAGACTATGGACTCTGAGAAACAAACTGAGGGTTTTAGAGGGGAGGGGGTTGGGTGGATGGGTTAGCCCGGTGATGGGTATTAAGGAGGGCACATACTGCATGGAGCACTGGGTGTTATACAAAAACAATGAATTGTGGATCACTACATCAAAAACTAATGAACAGACTCTTAACTATAGAGAACTAGTGGTTCCAGCTGGGAGGTGGGTGGGGGGATGGGTGGAATAGGCAAAGGGGATTAAGAGCACATTACAGTGATGAGCACTAAGTAATGGATAGAATTGTTGAATCATTATTTTCTATACCTGAAATTACTTGTTAATGTTAATTATACTGGAATTAAAAAAACAAAAGAAATAATAAAAAGAAACAAAGAAAATAAAGAAATAAAAATATAATAAAAAGAAATAAAATAATTGTAAAAAAAAAAAAAAAAAGATGCAGCTTCTTTCCCAGAAATGGGCCTGCTGAAATTTTACTCTCTGTGATGTAAATGTGGGGATATACAAAAGGTCTTAATCTCAACCTTGCTAAAATGATGTCAATGACCTAATTTAAACTGTCTTTGGGAGGCCATTTAACAAGGAAGAGTAATGAATCTCACCTTAGATGCAACACTTTATCCCATGTGCTTGATCATGAATAATCAGGGAAATGCAAATCAAAACCACAATGAGATAGCACCTCACACTTGTCAGAATGGCTAGTAACAAAAAGATAAGAAAAACAAATGTTTGTGAGTTTATGAAGAAAGGAAAGCCTTGTGCACTGTTGATGGAAATGTAAATTGGTGCAGCCACTGTGGAAAACAGTATGGAGGTACTTCAAAAATTAAAATTAGGGGGCGCCTGGGTGGCTAAGCCGGTTAAGCGGCTGCCTTCGGCTCAGGTCATGATCCCAGGGTCCTGGGATCGAGTCCCACATCGGGCTCCCTGCTCAGCAGAGAGCCTGCTTCTCCCTCTCCCTCTGCCTGTCTCTCTGCCTACTTGTACTCTCTATCTCTATGTCAAATAAATAAATAAAATCTTTAAAAAAAAAATTAAAATTAGAAGTACAATACGATCCAGCAATTCCACTTCTGGGTATTTGCCCCGGGAGGGCGTGAAGAGACACAAAAAACTAACCTAATCTAAGTGTCTGTTGATAGATGAATAGATAAAGAAGATGTATATTATTGTATATATACACAATGGAATATTACTCAGCCATAAAAAAGAATGAGATCCTGCCATTCATGACAACATGGATGGACCTAGAGGGTACTATGCTAAGGGAAATAAGTTAGACAAAGAAACACAAATATCACACATTATCACTTGTAGGTGGAATCTTTTAACAAAACAAACAAAAGAGAAACAGACCCTAAAATAGAGAAAACTAATAGTTGCCAGAAGAGAGGGGCTTTGGGAGATAGGCGAAATAGGTGAAGGAGAGTAAGAGGTACAAACTTTCAGTTATAAAATAAATAAGTCATGGGAGAAAGGTACAGCATAGGAAATATAGTCAATAATATTGTAATGACTTTATATAGTGACGATGTTAACTACACTTATCATTGTGAGCATTTTGTAACACATAATTGTTGGATCAGTATGCTATATACTTGAAACTGATACTTTAATTAAAAATCTTTAAAAAGTAGTGGTGCCTGGGTGGCTCAGTTGGTTATTGTCTGACTCTTGGCTTCAGCTCAGGTCATGATCTCAGGGTTGTGAGATTGAGCTGCAGTGGGCTCCCTGCTCCTTGGGGAGGATGCTTCCTCTCTCCCTCTGCCCCTCCTATGCTCAAGCTCTCTCACTCTCTTTCTCTCTCTCTCTAAAACAAACAAATAAATCTTTAAAGAATCATAAAAAATAAAGCCATGGGTTAAGCTTTCCAATAGAAGAGCACTGAAAATTGGGTCATGAATTGAGTTTTAACCCCATCCCTGTCATGTGCGTTTAGACCTTGAGCAAATTAACTTTTCTAAGATTCAGGTTTTTATCTGAAAGAATATATCTGCTGCTGTTATTGCATAGGATAATTATGAAAAACCACAAGAAATAATGTATTTGAAACACTTTTGGAAATCTTAAACCAGTATAAAAATATGAGGTTTTTTTTTAAAAAAGTTTGGTTTTGTTCTTATTCCTGCCTTTAGACTTTTCCAGCCAGGCATAAATCCGTTAACAATATTCTATTTTTGGAGGATACATTTATTTAAGGGTTATAGGGAATCAACTTCCAATAGTGAGAAAGATGTATTAATTAACACAAGTATAGAAACCATTACAAATATTCTAGCCTTTTATTAGTAACCACTCTATATCTGTAATGTGGTTTTAAAATGTTATACTGAGAAAAAGTTGCCTCTTTCTTCACTGCTTTTATTTCAGTTGTACACATCATTTTATACTTTTTAACTTGTTTATCAAGCAAAAAATGTAGCTTCACCATTTTAATAAAGTAGACAAAGTCAAGTGACCTTGATTTTTCAGTTGCTGTCAGTAGTCTCTAAAAGGTGAATGTGCAAAACATCAGTAGGTCTGACTCTATTTAATGTATTACCCTTACTTGACAATGACATTCTATAAAATAATTTTATGCTTTCGTGATTTCCTGTGATTCTCTGAAAATGAAAATAAGAAGTTTCAGTTGCTGCTCACAACAGGGGAGACAGAGTTTGGAGTTCTAATCCAGACAAGTTAACTGCATACTAAGTTAAAAATCAATACTCCTTGAAAGAGCATAACAGAATCCAGAGACTGTATATCCTATTATTCATAATGTCTCGAGTACTTGACATGAAGAAACAGAAAAACATGATCCAATCTCAAGAAGAGAAACGGCAGTCAACACAGTGACCACAAGCCCAAATATTGTACTTACCAGGGATTTTAATTGGCTCTCTTATTTAAAATCTGATTCATTAGGGGCACCTGGGTGGCTCAGTAGGTTAAGTGTCCAACTCAATTTCGGCTCAGGTCATGATCTCAGGATCATGAGGTTGAGCGTGCACTGGGCTCTGTGCTCAGCAAGGAGTCTGCTTGAGATTCTCTCTCCCCTTCTCCCTCTGCCCCACCACCCCATGCTCACTCTCTCTAAAATAAATCTTTAAAAATAAATAAATGAAATAAAATCTGATTCAGTAATTCATCAGAATCTCCAAGGATTTTTGTTGTTCTCTTGTTTCCCAGGCTCTTTCAGTCCATTATGCAGCTTCTTGGGAAAGCAGTTTCAGGTTTTCCTAAAGATATGTAATTTTTGACCATACAGTATTTCACTCTGAACTTGGTTTACATCCTTCTGGGATGCCTTTAAGATATTTTTGATCTCAGCAACTTGGAACTGCACGGATTTTGAAAATTGAGTAACTGTGTCTGTACTTGAAGACAAGCCATCATCTCTTTATGAAAGCAAAGTTTAGGGAGCTTACACACATGTGAAAGTCCCCAAGTGAAGAGGTGAACTTGTTCATGTTTTTATGAAGTGCTACCAAACAGAGCTTGGAAATTCAGAGGACTACCTTCCTCTGCCGGTGACCTACAGACTTCACAGTTTTGGGTAAACAGTTTAATCTTTAGAGCGAATTCATGATATTCTTTAACCTGGGCAGAAAATCTCTTGGCTGTCTCTTTTTTCTTCCTTAAAGTATCTTCTCTTTATCATAAAAAAAAGCATATACCAGAATCTCCTAGGAAAACCTAAAGATACAATGGAGCTTGACTCAAATATTTGGAAAACACCATCAAAGTACCACACAGTTGCTCCAGGACTGGCTAGAAAGACATTTTTATGGACATCAGCAGGCCTTCCCCAGCTCCAAAGGGTGCTGCAGTTCTACCTCTGGTTGCCAGTAGCCTGTGAGCCACATCTTACCACACAGAATCTTGTGGAATATTCTGATTCTAAGCCAAATAAGTGCCTGGCAAAGCAGAGGGGCTTGGGGGAAGGGGGGGGGGCCAGCTAGATTCTGTAAAACAGTACTCATACTCTCTAATTTTACTCTGTTTGCTGCACAAATAGAAAGTGTTATTAGTTGTACAATGCATTTGGAGATGTGGAAAGGACTGATTATAGCCAGAGGAGGTCAGCCAATGAGCTCTGGCCAGACTATACTCCACCTGGCCTTACAACTAACCCAGGTCAAATCAGACCCATACCAAAATGCCTTTGCTCAAGAGTGTGTCAGGGGATGGGCGCCTGGGTGGCTCAGTCCTTAAGCGTCTGCCTTTGGCTTGGGTCCTGATCCCAGGGTCCTGGGATCGAGCCCCACATCGGGCTCCCTGCTCGGCGGGAAGCCTGCTTCTCCCTCTCCCACTCCCCCTGCTTGTGTTCCCTCTTTCGCTGTGTATCTCTCTGTCAAATAAATAAAGATCTTAAGAAAAAAAAAAAAAGTATGTCAGGGGACGCCTGGGTGGCTCAGTCAGTAAAGCGTCTGCCTTCGGCTCAGGTCATGATCCCAGGGTCCTGGGATCGAGTCCTGCATTGGGCTCTCTGCTCAGCGGGGAGCCTGCTTCTCCCTCTGTCTGCTGCTCCCCCTGCTTGTGCTCTCTCTCTCTCTCTCTCTGACAAATAAATGAATAAAATCTTTAAAAAAAAATAAAGAGTATGTCAGAGCACAATGGTGAGGCACACTGCAGTAGAGGATTAGTGTGAACACACGATAGGGTGAGGTTCATTCTCCTGATTTTAAGTCTCCTTCTGCAACATGGAAGCCTGATCCTCACTAAAGTCTCCATCCCTCATTTGTTCTTGGTTAGTGCAGGGAGGCAGCGCAGAGTGATGGAGAAAACAGTAACTCACCATAAGTAGTCACTAAGAGACCAGGTTTTCAACTGTAAGAATTTAGATGTCAGTTGGAACTGGCAATATCTTAAAATTTCAAGGATTTTCTGTGGACCCGGACTGCCCCTGTTCAATCCAACTGTCCTAAAGGGGATGACTCTCCTCTCATGCTGATGCAGTAATCCAGGCCCCTTCCCTCATGGGGCCCTGCTCTCCGCAGCATGTGCTTCCCAGGGTTGTCCTAGGGACAATCTCCAATCCACTGAGTCATCTTCAGGAGTGTGGGCATCTTCTAAAAAAGAAGATGGTCCTTCTTCCAGTTAAATTTGCCACCTATATTTCTTTAAACTACATTTAACTCTCTTAGTAGCTCCCTAGCAGGCTTAGACTCAGAGCCTCCTTGTCCAACACTCAGGACTACCATGGGTGACACACCCCCAATACTTTTACCATGAGGAAACAAAAGGTTTGTCAGCCAAATCCCATCTGGGGGTCTTAGAGGGTACCAAGCTTTGGGCTGCACGTCCCCCCATGGATGTGGAGAATACAGGCCTCTGACCAGGGGAGAAGGTGGCCAAATGCCTGATGAAGCGGTATTTTTTCTCCTTTTAATATTTTGGGGTTTTTTATTCAAAAAGGAAACTTATTTTAGAGTTTGTAACCTGTTTCAGAAAATAAAGAATTCATTCATTGTGGGGATTTAAAAACAACAACAACAGAGAATGGAGAAGGTTTTAGACAGAACTTGTTAGTTGCAAGTCACTGATACATAACTGGAAGCAGCTTAAATCAAAATAAGGACTTGGAGTACAAACACTGGAAGGGGGCACATAAGGGGAGAACTGCACGGGCCATGGCATCCCTTGGAACCTCGAGTCAGAAGCAGGGACTCACCACTCCCAAGAGTCCGTCTATCTGTCTCTTGTTCCTGATTCTAAAAATAAAAACAAAACAAAACCAACAAACAAAAAGGCCTCTGGGTATCTGTGGGCCAGCTCCACTTTTCAGGTCTATGTGGCAGGAACATAGAGAACAGCACCAGTAGACAAGGAATTTAAGGAATGATAAAAGTCCTAAGAAAGCATTTGTGGAGGTTCTCCTAAGGAGGCCACCAAACCTATGGGAAGATGTCAAGTAGTTCCGCATTTGCCGTATTTGAGAATCGGAAGCATTCATAGGACTGCACCACCAGTAGAAGCTACAGAATTTACCAAAGGATTCTGCTGAAACCACCGACATGTACAGTTCTGTTTCCTGGAAGGGGTTACGCCCAGGCAGTGACCTCTCAGCCAGAATATGCCGATCTGGTAAGTCAGAAGCAGTGGTTCTCTGGAACACAGAGGGATTCTTAAGGCCATCTTGGGGTCAGCAAGTGTGAGGTGACCTTGCCTCACATTTCTGGATTGCTTATCCCCATATCTGTGGCAAGCCTGTGTGGTGATCCTGTGGTCATGGACAGAGAGTGGCACACATAGAAAGTCCAAAGTAGAACCAATGTGGTTCACTGATAAGACACTGGAATAAGGAGCCTGCCTGAGCAGAGATTACTAATGTGTCAATGGAAGCAGTTACAGCCAGCCCATGGGTTTGCTCTTGGAGAGAAGAACAGTTACTGTAGACTTAAAGCAGCTCACTGACCTGGGCACGTCCTCCATACCACTGATTTGGGCATCTATCGGACACCTGATCAGATCTGGGTTCAGCACAAACCTGTTAAAATTGTCAGTCAAGATTCAAAGAGTGTCTTTGATAACCTTGTGTTTAAGACAGTGTGTGGTGAATGGTAGACACTGAATATCTGTGGAATGAGGAGACAAATACTCTAGGGAATGCTGTGTCAGAGTAAAGATGTAATAATGGTGACAGCAACAGTATTCACATTTACTGAGTGCTTACTCTGTGCCAAGCACTGAGCTAAACAATTGCATGAATTAATCTCATTTAATTCTCCCAACACACCTATGAGCTAACATCTATTTTTGTACCCACTTAATATGAGGAGAGTGAGGCAGAGAGAGAATTTAAGGAGATGTACAATATGTAAGTATGCACACATTTGACAACTTGGTCAACGAGAGAGTTGAATAAAAATCAAAGACATACATTTTAATCACAGTGCCAAGAGTCACACACGGGCACACACTCAAGATAGGGCTTCCGAGATAACCATTCTGCTAGGCGACACTGGCACCCCCTAAAATCATGCACAGTGACTGAAAATGAGACTCTCATGAAGAAAATGCATGAACACACATTCTCCCTCCCTCTCCCCCAAATGCTAAACCAGAGGACAAGTTAATATTATACAGCAGGCATGAGAGCTTCTGGGGGATGGGGTGCTAGTGAGATGCAAGGAATTTTTTTAAATACCAGCGGAAACTCCCATAAAGAATGCTTCTGAAGCAGAAATGAAATGACATGTTCCCACAAAGGCATTGGCAAGAACATAAACCAAACAGCTGAGTCACACACTGCAAATTCCAGCTGCAGCTCTGAGTCAAAAGGCAGCTTTCTCGTGGAAAAACCAAAGAAATGTTGGGGAAAATACAGGTCTATTCTGTCACATCCAATGGCAACTTCAATCAGCAATAATGTCACAATTAGCCATGGAATCAAGTATAGAAGGTTAAATTGTCGCTGAGTGAGCACCCAAGGTCCTTATGGGCACATTTTATAAACAGAATGCAAACACTGAAAATGAGCTCAGTGACAGAGAAGAGAGAGTGGAGACCTGCAGTTACTTATTGGACTTGAATAGTCTGCACTACCAAGAGACGACAGAGAGCCACACACCTGCATGCGGAATCAGCACAGGAAACTTCCTGTAGTAATAAATGTGACTTCGGTACACCTTTCTGCCGCTCATACAGGAAGGGCTCTGAAGGCCAGTGCAGTACAAATAGGAGGTAATATTTATTCAAGTTTTGTCTGATGTGGTTAGAGATTATTCAGAACTTGTTCTCACACTAAATCCAGAGAATTCTGGTCTCCCTAATTTAGCAAAACTTCATAGTTTCATAGGTTAGTCTAAATCAAGGGCCAACGAATTTGTTTCTGTAAAGGGCCAGATAGTAAATATTGCAGGCTTTGTGGGACACATACTGTATGTCTTGCATATTCTTTGTTTCTATTTTTTTATAATCCTTAAAAAATATTTAAAAAACATTCTTAGCCCAAGGACCATACAAAAACAGGCTGCTGGCTGGATCTGGCCCTTGGCCCATACATACTTTGCCATTCCCCTACAAAAATCACTGAAAAAGTGGATGTGTGGGTAAGAAATGTACAATGAGGTATGTACCTAATACACACACACTTTCACATACATGTTAGGTACATGAAATTATTCTTTCTCCCATTAGAAGATAAATTCTTCCTGTGCAGACACTTCACTATTACTTCTCAGAATTCTCCAAAACAGCAAGAAATGATTTCTGCACACAGTGGATCTCAAGAAATATGGACGGACAAACTACTCTAAAGAATAGAGCCTATGTTGGGCGCCTGGGTGGCTCAGTTGGTTAAGCGACTGCATTCAGCTCAGGTCATGATCCCAGGGTCCTGGGATCGAGTCCCGCATCGGGCTCCCTGCTCTGCCGGGAGCCTGCTTCTCCCTCTCCCACTCCCCCTGCTTGTGTCCCCTCTCTCGCTGTGTCTCTCTCTGTCAAATAAATAAATAAATAAATCTAAAAAAAAAAAAAAAAGAATAGAGCCTATGTTAAAAGACCATGGCCAGGGAAAATCTTGGTTTCCTTTTTCAATTGAAGAAATGACAATTTTTCTTTCTATTAAACATCCAGGAATATGTGACTTTTAATACACAAGTCTATATGTACCTGATAACACTATTATCATCAATGACATCAACACTACTATTCTTTTACAACACGACTATTTTAATGTCATAAATTATGGCTTTCAAAACACTTTCTATACATTATACCATATTAGTACTGACATCAGAAATATTGTGCATTTTCAGAAATACTGATGTTTTCACATTAAAAGAAAGCAAACAGATTTCAGAAACTCCAGATTTTCCTGATGCTAAAAATTAGCTAGAATGACAGTTCAAAATCTACCATTTATACACTAAATCTATTATTTAGCACAATAAAGAATTAGCAAAGCAAAGAAATATTAAAAATGTGTTTATTTTTTTCAACAGCAGTATCAAGGTACTAATTTGATCAAGGAAAAGGACTGAAGATTTCAGAGGAGGAAATAGATACACAACCTTGAGTCTAACTTTCCATTGTATGAATCATTATTTTTGGTCATATCTTGACTACAGAATCCAGTTGGGCTTTTCTGCCTCTGGGCTTAATTTATTTATTTATTATCAGTGCACTGAAGGGCCATGCATTCTCGTCATGCATTTTTTAAAACTACTGCTGAGGCATTTTCACATTCGGTGCTATAATGAACATTTTATTATTGAATTCTAGTATGTTCTCCTTTCCTCTAAAGATACCTGAAGTTATGTATCTCTAAGAATAAAACTATAGTCTTCTTGGTTCAGAAAGCTTTTTTTTTTTTTTTTTTTAGAGAGCGAGCGAGAGAGAAACAGCATGAGAGGGGAGAGGGTCAGAGGGAGAAGCAGGCTCCCCGCTGAGCCGGGAGCCCGATGTGGGACTCGATCCCAGGACCCTGGGATCATGACCTGAGCCGAAGGCAGACGCTTAACCATCTGAGCCACCCAGGCCCCCAGAAAGTTTTTATTTACTGTAGTTCAAAATGCCAGCATTGTGAGATAAGCTATCATACAAGATGTTGACAACGAAAGTCAATATGCACCATCTAGTTTGTGCTCCAAAATTTTTTTGTGCTATTATTCACAGTTGGAGCCTGCAGTTATCATACACTTTCCTTCAAATCACCATCTCATTCCACGTATGGCTTCAAAGGCAATTTTCAAGAGAAATGAAAGGGATGGGACACAGTGAAACAGCAACTTTGTCCTATCGTCATTGTCTCTTTATGCTGTTCTTGGCCTTGCTCCGGTGCCCACTTCCCCAGTGCATCTTTTTACCCAGTTCTATAATCCAGAAACCCATCTGTATTTTTTTCCTTCCTTCCCTTGCCAAAGGTATATGGGAATTATGTTTATAGTATATACTTACAAGCCCTTCAACAAACTAGAAGCTCTCATTTGCTTCCAAAATTACATCTCAACACTTGTTCCATGGTTTCAAGGTCTTTCATGATTTGATGCTTCTTACTAGTTAACTTAATACATCTCTGTAAATAAACTCAGTAAATCTTGCAGAGCTCCTACGTAAAGCTTATTTCCAGAGAGGAGTCTCACTATTAACTGCTGATAATGGATATACATTGAGTTCAGAATCTATTAGCAGAATAAAAACAAACAAGTCTTTTCCCATGGAGTCACCCATTTAATACATACTAGGTACATCTCAGATAAACATCTAGGAGGTCATACTCTCTCCTGTCTCTCCTTTTTCCCTTTCTAAAGGTGACCTCAATCAGGGCTTTGGGTCCATCCTAGGAGTTGTGATTTTAGATTTGTCAGAATGAAACATCCATAAGTTCTATCATATTTTTTAAAGATTTATTTATCTATTTGAGAGAGCCAGAGGAACATGGCGGAGGGGGCGTAAGGGCAGAGAGAGAGGCAGTGAGAATTTCAAATAGACTCTGTGCTGAGCGTGGAGCCCGATGTAGGGCTCTATGTCACGACCCTGAGATCATGACCTGAGCCGAAACCAAGAGTCGGACACTCAACCAACTGAGCCACCCAGGCGCTCCCTATCATATTTTTCTCACCATGATAGACAACTATCATAGCTTCATTTTAATATGCTATTATGCTAACACAGTCGCTCTTTGTTTTCTCTGTCCAGCCAGTAAAGGGTGAAGAAGATCTCGCCACACTTATGCCAAAATGATCTTTCTGCCTTGTTGCTATGGTCACTTCACTGACACCAAAAGACTCTAGGTTTACTCTTCATTCACCAACTTGGTTCCTGTGTTTTCTCTCCCAGAACCCTTCTTTTCCTGCCCTTATTCCAGTCCTTTAGAGCCTCGCTCCATATCAGTCCCCATGGAAGCCTCTGTTCCAATTATCTGTCACCGCCTAAGAACCCACTCCAAACTTAGCGGCATCAGACATTTATTATGCTTGAGATCTTACGGGTCAGGAATTCAGGCAGGGACAAGGAGTTTTCATTCTACAATGACTGGGATCATAGCTGGGTGGTTTGAATGGCTAGAGACGCCAGCAATGGCTCATTTTAGGCCCTATGTCTGAGGTCTCTGTTATGGCTGTTGGCTGTATTCCCTTATCCTGGTTCACATCACATCTGCTGGAGCTGGAATATCTAAGATGGCTTCTCCATTCACACGTTTGCTGTCTGCACTGGGATGGCCGGAGTGCTGAGGCTAGTCAAACATCTATCCATGTAGCCTTTTCGTGGGGCTACTTGAACTCCTTCACAACATGGGATACTCAGATGTCTTTCATGGTGGCTAGGTTCCCCCAGAGCATTAAGACAGTAGAAAAGCAAGCAAAGTAGAGGTAGAAAATATTTCCACTACATATAATGGACAAAAGCTCTTATGTTTTAAAAGCCCCTACAAATCATGAAGAAAAAGAGAGACAACCCAATAGAAAAATAAGTGAGATAATTGAATGGGTCCTTCACAAAAGAGGATTACATAATAACCAATAAAAATATAAAAGAAATTAAGACTCATTCATTATCAGGGGAAGGCAACGGAAACAAAATATGATATCACTGGTCACCCACCAGAATGGCTAAAATGATAAAGACTGGTATCACCAAGAGAAGATGGGGATCAGCAAAAGCTGGAACTCTCAAATACTGCTGGGGACAGATTGAGCACAGGCACTATAGAAAACAGTCCGGCATTATCTACTAAAGGTGAGGATGCACATTTGTGCATCCTGTGACCCAGAAATTCAACTCCTTGAAAAAAAAATAGCTACACACCTCAACATGGATGAGTCTCACAGACATAATGCTGGGCATGAAACAATAAATGCCATATAATTCTAGAGGAAAAAAACTTTCAAACTATGCTACAGTGTTTAGGAACTCATTAACAGACTGCAATACCATGATGGAATACAAGGAAGTAATTACCATACAGGGCAGGATAATAGTTCTCTCTGGGAGAAGAAAGCCAGCCATAGGGAACGAGAATGAGGGTGATTTCTGGGATCCAGCAATGTTCCATTTCTTGGACTAGGGAGGTAGTTACATGGATGTTTGTTTTGTGATCTGTCATTGCGCAGCATCCTCGTTTCGTGCACTTTTCAGTGAGTATGCTACACTCCATGACTTAAAAAGATTAAAATAGAATGAAAAAGTATTCTTGTTTTTCTTATGTTGTTTTTGTCTTGATGTTGTGCCATTTTTCCTTCTTATTTTTATTGGCTTATGAGTATGGTTATTCTGGTCACTTAATTGCAAGGGGGGGGGGGTCCCTGTAGGCAAGGAGGGAAGAGACAGCATTCACATACAGCTGGTTTTCACTGTGCCATCACTCTCATCAGTTGCCATAAAGCCAGGATGCAACCCGAAAATGTGTCTTGTTCCTATGATTCTCCATGTAGCCTTAACGGCCTGGTTTCTCCGAACTAAAGGAATCTGGCAAGCAGCAGGGTCTGGGGAGGGGCATGGGAGAGAATCCTGCCACCACCTGGACCTCCCTTGTTGTGTGTTCTATTTTATATGAAAAAGTAGCTTTTGTCCCTCAGCATGTGTTCCTCACCTTCAGTAAGTATATTTTTCCTGCCTGTGATTTCTGAGAAGTGCAGTATATGCAGTTACACTCATATCTGAACATACATCTTATACACAAGAAATAGACCTGGTGGTAGATTTCGTCTTAGTTGTTCCTAGCTGAGGTATGTGTAATCCTTATTACAAGTCCTTGTTCGACCACTTAAAATGTATTTTAAGTTTTCATTTGGTTAATTCTTCTGTTGCAGAGAGAATTTTTAACCTACTTTGATAAATTTTCATCTAAGAAGAACACAATCTAACATCACCTAATTATGAACACATTAACAGTCAACCAAACAAATACCCCGATTTCCCTTCCTTTGTATTTACTTGCAGGTTTTTTTGCTGAAAAGAAGCTAAACCGAGACATGGAAGAATTACATTTAGAACATTTGGGGTTTTTTCTTTACAAAGAAAATCACATTCTTTAAATCCCGGTGACAGTAAAATATCAGGTGCTAAAAAGGAGGAGTGATGAATATTAAGATCTTGCTCTGCTTGGAGGATTTCTGATTGCCCATTATTGCCTATTTAGTCTAATCTGTTTCTAGGTGGACCCTAAAACAGAAATTTCAATGTAAATATTAGACTGCTGGACCATACCACCCCTTCGATTAAAACACTCTAGGGTCTAATAAGAAGGTGCCATTAGAGATGACTATTTCTGCAACCGAACATTTTTCACAACCAATGTTTTGTGGGAGAGCAGATACCTACATGCTGGTAGGAGTGCTGGTTTCTTTCACAGAGAAGCTGTGATGCTTCCACAAATGGTTTTAACCAAGAGTTTCTTTTTAACTTGCCTGTTTGTAGAGATTTTAACCTCAGCTTCCTCATTTAAAAACCAAAGAAAAAAAACCTATTTTCTAGATCATTGAGAGCAAAGTATCAATGCATGTATGATTTTACCATGGTGTCTCACACATAGTATGTGTTCAGTAAACATTAATTCTTGTTATTTTGCCTAATACAGTTATTATTACAAGTAAATGATTTATTGCGATGATCAGGCCCACAGAACATACTGAGACTACAAGATGATAGCAATTTAATCCAACATGGGTTGCTGGGCTAGAGGAGGGTCAAGGACTTTGAAGGGACTGAGATTTTACCCTACGTGTTAACTAACAGGACAGCCTGCTACAGTTTTGTGGATGTTGGCAAAAGACAGGAGACTCCTGAATCAGAAACAAAGGACTCTGTCACTGCGAGGCAGGCGGCATGAGCGTGATATTTGTGTGAGATCCCCCTGCTTCCTCCCAAGTCTCCTGAGGGCAAGGTGGAGCAGTGCAAGTTTGCAGTGGGCTTGTATCACAGAGGTACCCTAGGCTTAGGAACTCCCAAGCTTTTAAAGACGATATTAAGGAGGGCACGGGTTGTGAGGAGCACTGGGTATTATACGCAACTAATGAATCGCTGAACACTACATCAAAAACTAATGATGCGGGGCACCTGGGTGGCTCAGTCGTTAAGCTCTGCCTTCGGCTTGGGTCATAATCCCAGGGTCCTGGGGTCGAGTCCTGCGTTGGGCTCCCTGCTCACCAGGAGGCCTGCTTCTCCCTCTCCCACTCCCCCTGCTTGTGTTCCTTCTCTCGCTGTGTCTCTCTCTGTCAAATAAATAAATAAAATCTTTAAAAAAAAAAAAAACAGGGGCGCCTGGGTGGCTCAGTTGGTTAAGCGACTGCCTTCGGCTCAGGTCATGATCCTGGAGTCCCGGGATCGAGTCCCACATCGGGCTCCCTGCTCGGCAGGGAGTCTGCTTCTCCCTCTGACCTTCCTCCCTCTCGTGCTCTCTGTCTCTCATTCTCTCTCTCAAATAAATAAATAAAATCTTAAAAAAAAATAAATAAAAATAAAAATAAAAAAACTAATGATGCACTATATGCTGGCTAACTGAACATAAAAAAATAAATAAAAACAAATAAAGACTGTTGAGAGCAAACCTGCCCAAACGTTGCCCTGAGGAAGACCTTATCTTTACTATTCTTAACAGCACGGGAAACTTCCCTCTTCCCCAGAGGGAGATACCATCTCTCTTGTCTAAGATCGTTGGCTATACAAACACCCTTAAAAAGAGAGTCCAGAAGAAACTCCACCAATGCCTTACTCACAAGAAGTACAGAAATGTGAGACAAACAGGAATTTCCCCCTAAATAGAGGAAAACAGAATGGGTTTGGGGAAGAAATAGGTAAAAAGGACAGATGATGAATAGTGTAAAATGAAGTTTTTTTTCTTTTATATCCTTTTTAACTCTTCATTGATACATAATATGCTCACAGGAAAGTGCATGTATCAGAATTACACAATTCGATCAACTTTCAAAACAGTGCAACCATGTCAACAGCGCCCAGATCAACAAAAGGCTGATTTCCAGCTCCCAGAAGACTCCCTTGTTCTCTCCTTCCAGTCACTCAGCCACTTTCCAAGGGTAACCACTACTGAAGGGTAACCACTAGCCACAGATTAGCTGTGCCTGTGTTTGAAATTAATTTCAACGGCACCATAAAATACATACTCTTTTGTGACTGGTTTCCTTCATGACTGCTTTCTTCTCAACATTACGGTGGTAAAATTTATCTGTACCACTGCATATATTTTCCGTGGTTTATTGTAATTGCCATGTGATATTCCATTATATGACAATACTACATATGACATTCTACTGTTGATGAGCACTTGACAGGTCCTGGCTTTGGATTATAACAAATATTGCTACTCTGCACATTCTAGTACATGTCTTTCGGTGAATACATGTTTGCAGTTCTGTTGGGTATATACCTACAAGGAAAAATTCTGGGCCTGAAAAGCAGTTTTGAAAGGGTTAAAATATGCTAATGCAAAGCCCTGCTTTAAAATGGTAAGTTCTCCTGGTTCTTTACTATTTGCCTCTAAACAGTACATCTGCAGCAGCGTGAAACAACATGCCACTCTACATCCATGATTAAAATAAAAGCGTTGGGAGAAGCCAGTCTAAATTAGACATTCTCATCAGCCTACATATGAAGTCTCAATTAAAATACATTCACATTAAGACTCCATCATTTTAGGGTTGTTATTCACTTTTGCTGCAAAACAAGCAAGGAGGCAGAGCTAGGCTTGAAGCATTTGCAGCCTACATAACCCAAAAGTAGAACAGACAAAACAGAAATGAAAACTAATATGGAAAGAAAATACCTGTGACAGAAAGTCCCAGTCACGCTAGAAGAGAAGCTTAAGAAAAAATTGGTATGAATATATTGCATATACTTGGAATACTCAATTGGCTATGTAAGCAAATAAAATTGTGTGAAAAGAGTGAATTTACTGGTTAGATTCACTGAGCCAAGAGAAAATAGCAGGTAAAAGCATTAATCCACAGAAGCAATTACCCCCCAAAAGAAGATTCTATCTGCCAGAATATTAAAAAAAACAGGAAGTTTAAGAGGCATAGCCAAATCCAGCACTGTACAGAGACACAAAAGGCCAATGAGAAGGTCATAAAGGGTAGAAACCAGGCCAGGTCTCTAAGGAGAACTTAAAAAAAAAAACAACCCACAAACTACACACATTACTTTATAGGACAAATGCAGGATACTAAAATTTGAGGCACAAAAGTATTGCCACTTGCAAAAGACACTGGAAAGTTTTAGAAAGACGTTCTATAGTTATATCAGCTATGAGGAGACTCAAGTCTCCCCCCTCCCCGCCCCCCAAAAGAAGAGAAAACTGGTAAGAATTCATGAAATATCCAGAGCTAATGGATCATACTGATGGAATTGACCAGGGAATGCAAGGAATCTATCTATTCAGCTATTTTCTTTTTTAAGTTTTAAAGTCTCACTGCCTCACCACATTTTTGTTTCTCTCTTGAAAAGACATGGGGAGGAAATTTTTAAAAAATAGAAAAGAAATAATTTAAGCAGAATGAATTTCAATCACCACGGCCAGTGATGAGAAGGCTCTTCCAGATGGGCGAGGCTCGTTTAAGCTTATATATGGGCTGCCATGGAAGACATGACCATTTCTTCTGCAGCATAGGTACAATTACAGTAGTCCCCTTTTATCCATGGGGGACCCACAGTGGGTGCCTGAAACTGCAGATGGTACCAAACCCTGTATATACTTTGTCTTTTCCTTCCCATGCATACCTATGACAAGGCTTAATTGATAAATTAGGCACAGTAGGAGATTAACAACTAATAATAAAATAGAATAATTATAGCATAATGTAATAAAAGTTATGTTGATGTGTTTCTTTCTCTCAAAATACCCTAATGTGTTATACTCACCGTTCTTATTCTTGTGATGTGAGATGATAAAATGCCTATGTGGTGGGATGAGGTGAGCCCAATGATGCAGGCACTGTGACATTAGGCTACTGATGACCTTCTGACGACTCATTAGAAGGAGGATCACTTGCTTCAGGACAGTGCTTAACCCCAGGCACCTGAAACAGCAAGAAGAGAAACTGTGGATAAAGGGGAGACTACTGCACTACATCAGGGAGTGGGGCATTCCTTAGTGTAGTCTCAGTGAGAACTCTTAAAGAATACTTTAATTTTTTCATTTGTATATAATTTATAATTACCGAAAGTACTTTATGGGGCACCTGGGTGGCTCAGTGGGTCAAGCATCAGACTCCTGATTTAGCTCAAGTCATGATCTCAGGGTTGTGAGACTGAGTCCCGCATCGGGCTTCACGTTGGGTATAGAGCCTGCTTAAGATTCCCTGTCTTTCTCTCCCTCTGCTCCTCCCCCCATCTAAAAAATGATTTAAAAAATAAAAGTCCTTTATGCCCTAAAGCAATGGTTTTCAGTGTGGTCCCCAGACCAGCAGTATTGGCATCACCTGGGAATTTGTTAGAAATGCAAATTACTGGTTGGGGCCCAGCAACCGGTTTTAACAAGACCTCCAAGTGATTCTGATTCAGGCTAAAAGTTGAGACTCACTGCTCTAAAGCACTTAAAGAATCAGAAGAATGAGTAAAAATGAAAGTCTCCACTCACCTATAACTCCTTTTCTGGAAATGAACTTGTTGCCTAATTTGGAATACAACCTAAAGCTTTTTCTAGAAGTTACAAATATCCACATTCAAAACAGGTTGACACAAAAACAGACACATAGAGCAGTGGAACAGAATAGAGAGCCCCGAAATGGACCCTCAGCTCTATGGTCAACTAATCTTTGACAAAGCAGGAAAGAATGTCCAATGGAAAAAAGACAGTCTCTTCAACAAATGGTGTTGGGAAAATTGGATAGCCACATGCAGAAGAATGAAACTGGACCATTTCCTTACACCACACACAAAAATTGCCTCAAAATGGTTGAAAGACCTCAATGTGAGACAGGAGTCCAACAAAATCCTAAAGGAGAACACAGGCAGCAACCTCTTCAACCTCAACCACAGCAAATTCTTCCTAGAAACATTGCCAAAGGCAAGGGAAGCAAGGGCAAAAATGAACTATTGGGACTTCATCAAGATAAAAAGCTTTTGCACAGGAAACAGTCAACAAAACCAAAAGACAACCGACAGAATGGGAGAAGATATTTGCAAATGACATATCAGATAAAGAGCTAGTATCCAAAATCTATAAAGAACTCATCAAATTCAACACCCAAAGAACAAATGATCCAATCAAGAAATGGGCAGAAGACATGAACAGACATTTTTCCAAAGAAGACATCCAAATGGCCAACAGACACACGAAAAAGTGCTCAACATCGCTCGGCATCAGGGAAATCCAAATCAAAGCCTCAGTGAGATGTCACCTCACACCAGTCAGAATGGCTAAAATGAACAAGTCAGGAAACGACAGATGTTGGCAGGGATGCGGAGAAAGGGGAACCCTCCTACACTGTTGGTGGGAATGCAAGCTGGTGCAGCCACTCTGGAAAACAGTATGGAGGTTCCTCAAAAAGTTGAAAATAGAGCTACCATATGACCCAGTAATTGCACTACTGGGTATTTACCCCAAAGATACAAATGTAGGGATCCGAAGGCGTATGTGCACCCCGATGTTTATAGCAGCAATGTCCACAATAGCCAAACTATGGAAAGAGCCAAGATGTCCATCGACAGATGAATGGATAAAGAAGATGTGGTGTATATATATATGTATATGTATGTATATATATATATATACACACACACACACACACACACACACACACACACAATGGAGTATTATGCAGCCATCAAAAGGAATGAGATCTTGCCATTTGCAACGACGTGGATGGAACTGGAGGGTATTATGCTGAGCAAAATAACTCAATCAGAGAAAGACATGTATCATATGACCTCACTGATATGAGGAAATCTTAATCTCAGGAAACAAACTGAGGGTTGCTGGAGTGGTGGGGGGTGGGAGGGATGGGGTGGCTGGGTGTTAGACATTGGGGAGGGTATGTGCTATGGTGAGCGCTGTGAATTGTGTAAGACTGTTGAATCACAGATCTGTACCTCTGAAACAAATAATACATATGTTAAAAAAAAAAAAGATAGCAGGAAGGGAAAATGAAGGGGGGGAGCCGGAGGGGGAGACGAATTATGAAAGACTATGGACTCTGAGAAACAAACTGAGGGTTCTAGAGGGGAGGGGAGTGCGGGAATGGGTTAGCCCAGTGATGGGTATTAAGGAGGGCGCGTACTGCATGGAGCACTGGGTGTTATATGAAAACAATAAATCATGGAACACTACATCAAAAACTAATGATATAATGTATGATGATTAACATAATTAAAAAAACAGGTTGAGATATAAATTTATTACAAATAGATATATTAGCAGATCTTTTTTGGTCATGTCAGCTTAAAATCGTCAGAAGGCAATAACTAAGCAAAGCATTCATTGGGGGTGAAAAATTGCAATTTGGGGTACACAGATTTGTGTACCAGTAGGGAGCAAAGTTCAGGGGTTTTTGAAGACAAAAAGGGAATGTTTGCATATGTTGGTTACACAGAATTTTGATTGTGGCATCAGAAAACTAACCTTGGCTAAACTAAACTGGATGCTAAGGGTATCACTAAGCAAATGTCTCTTACTGTAGTAAGTTGCAGGTGTTTGTGCAGAGTCCCTGGAGTATTTGTGTTTTGGCCCAGTTCAAAAGTTCATGGATCCACCTGATGAGGACATGCATAAGGCCCACCCCCATTTTAAAACCCCTTAACATAAGTGACCCCATTTCATTCCATCTTTCACATTCTTGGTATCTCTGGTTGGCCCCACCTTTCCTTTCATTCTGCTAGATATATTGTCTCATAAAAGGTAAGACTCTTTAAGAAAAGGCTCATGGTTTTGTTCTTCGAATTTCAGAAGGCTAATCCTAGCATAAACTAAAGATGATAAGTCAGAGCAAATCTTCTTTGACTCAAGCATAGATTAGACTGTCTAGGCTGAGGGCAGAGCAGAGCCACAGGGGAAGTGATAAAAGCTTATACGCTAGTGAGACACGAGAAAGGGTCCTGAGACCTCATCTTCCGCCCAGCCCTCATCCAAGCTCCTGACTCAGAGGGAAGTGTAGAAGCCCCTGTTTTTTAAGTGGGGGTCAAGGGGGTTTGCAGGACTAAAGAGCTATCTCCATTCTTTGCCCATTCACTGGGCTTATGACAGATTCATAGGATTCCCTGTGCCATTCTGTGGTGCGGTGACAGAATAGCCCATGTTCTTGAGTGGAGTCCAGAAGCTGATTTCCCTAAAGTGGTATAGGATCTCAGAATATTCCCCATATGCAAGACAGTGGCATAGACATAGGCAGATGCAAAGAGGAATCACTGGCAGGAATGAGGCAGGATGCACAGACCTAAGACACCTGGAACATATACAGCCCAGGGAAAGTGTGTGGTGATTTATTGTGGTAAGAACACCTGACATGAGATATATCCTCTGAAAAATATGATCCAGCAATCACACTTCTGGGTATTTATCCAAAAGAACTGATGTCAGCATCTCAAAGAGATATCTGCACTCCCACGTTCATTGCAGCACTACTCACAATAGCTAACATATGCAAACAAACTAAATGTCCATTGACAGATGAATGGATAAAGAAAATGTGGTAAGTAGAATGAATATAGACAAAAACACTGTATTGTAATTATGTAATGTGATAAATATTGCAACAATGGCAATCATATTACGATATAAAAATGTATCAGAGGAACACACTGCACACCTTAAATTTACAGTGTTTTATGTCAAAGATATTCCATAAAAAAGAGAAGTCAATTCACTTAAAAATTAACAGAAATATTTTTGTGACACACCAAAATGACATAATATCACATTATGATCATTATTGTGATTATTGAGTGGACAACTTTGGAATATTAAAGGCCTGGAAAAAATGTGATATGAACATACAGTAGAATGTTAGTCTTATAAAATATGGAAATTCTGCAATGTGTGATACCATGGATGATCCTTGAGGACATTATGGTAAGTGAAATAAGCCAGTCACAGAAAGGCAAATACTACATAACTCCACTTATATGGGGTATCTAAAATAGTTAAATTCATACACTCATAGAGTGGGAGGGTGGTTGCCAGGAGCTGGGGGAAGTCGAAGTAGAAGAATATTTTAAATCTGGTAAGATAAATTCTGCCCTCATTTTTTGCCCCCAAATATCCTTTGGCCATTATGTTTTCAACTATTCAAAAGAACACAAAATTCAATTTCTCGTGCATCATTAAATATCTTAAGATTTTTGTTTGGGAGGCGCCTAGGTGGCTCAGTCATTAAGCGTCTGCCTTCGGCTCAGGTCCTGATCCCAGGGTCCTGGGATCGAGCCCCACATCGGGCTCCTTGCTCGGCGGGAAGCCTGCTTCTCCCTCTTCCACTCCCCCTGCTTCTGTTCTCTCGCTGTGTCTCTCTCTGTCAAATAAATAAATAAAATCTTAAAAAAAAAAAAGATTTTTGTTTGGTATTGAATCCATGAATTAATTTCATATATTTTGGATATATGTTTGAAAGTTATTTTTAATTGACATATAACATTAGTTTCAGGTATACAACATAATGATTGATATTTGTATATACCGTGAAATGCTCACCACAATAAGTCTACTTAACATCCATCACCACACACAGGTACAATTTTTTCTTGTGATGAGAACTTCTAAGACCTACTCTTTTAGCAACTTTCAAATATACAATACAGAATTATTAGCTAGAGTCACCATGCTGTACATCATATTCCCAGGACTTATTTATAACTGGAAGTTTGTATCTTTTGACAACCTTTACCCATTTCTCCCACCCTCCACCCTCTGCCTATAGCAACCACCACTCCATTCTCTGCACAATTGATATATTTTTAATATTCATTCTTAAATCCATCATCACAGTATGACTACTTTTTTAAGATTTATTTATTTGACAGAGAAAGAGACAGACAGAGTGGGTGAGTGGGGAAGGGGCAGAGGGCAAGGGAAAGGGAGAGAAGCAGACTCCCTGCTGAGGGTGGAGCCTGATGTTCCATCACAGGACACAGAGATCATGACCTGAGCTGAAATCAAGAGTCAGATGCTTAACCAACTAAGCCACTTAGGCACCCCAGTATGACTCTTACTTATATTTTCTTTTAGGGCCTTCAGTATTCTTTCCTAAACTAGATCTTCCTTATACACTTCTTTTTAAACTTTTTC
This sequence comes from Neomonachus schauinslandi, assembly GCF_002201575.2. NCBI lineage: Eukaryota > Metazoa > Chordata > Mammalia > Carnivora > Phocidae > Neomonachus > Neomonachus schauinslandi. The sequence continues at coordinate 101,266,694 of NC_058419.1, forward strand.
ATAGATTTTTTTTTGTTTTTTTATTTTATTATATATTAGTCACCATACATTACATCATTAGTGCTTGATGTAGGGTTCCATGACTCCTTGTTTGCGTATAACACCCAGTGCTCCATTCAGTACGTGCCCTCCTTAATACCCATCACCAGGCTAACCCATCCCCCCACCCCCCTCCTCTCTAGCACCCTCAGTTTGTTTCTCAGAGTTCCATAGGAGATTTTTAAAAAATCATTTTTGTTGCTATTGTGAGTGGCGTATTCTTTTCAAAGCAATTTCTGTTGTTCACCCAAGAAATATTTATTGATAGGTGGTATGGGTCCCTTGCATTTTAAAGTGGTTATTTCTGATGTATAGCAAAGCTTCAAGGATTTAGGTATTGTTATTGTGTATGTGGCCACCTTTATGAATTTCCTAATTAGTTTTATAATTTTTGTGGTTGGTTCTCTTGGATTCATATTGTCTGTAAATTATCATTTTTTTTCTTTTCCTAATATTTTTTAGGTCTTCTTACATTTTATGTCCTATTACATTGGCTAGGCTTTCCAGAACATTGTTGTAGATATAATGAGCATTCTTTTCTTGTTCCTACCAATAATGAGAATGTTGTCCAAGTGTCCCTGTTAACTACTATACATTTCTGGTAGGTACTCTCAAGTTAAGAAATTTATATTATTAGGATTACTAAGAGTTTTTATTAGGAAAAGTATTTGAATTTTGTCAAATAATTTAGTGTCCAATAGAAGTAATATGATTTTTTCTCTATTCTGTTAATGTGATTAATTATATTAATATAATTCTTAATATGAATTATTCTTGCATTCCTGGGTTGAATATTTAAATCTTTTTTTAAAAGATTCTTTATTTATTTATTTGAGAGAGGGAGAGCGCATGCAAGAGAGAGCACGAGCAGGATGAGGGGCAGAGGGAGAAGCAGGTTCCTGGCTGAGCAGGAAGCCTGATGCGGGGCTCGATCCCAGGACTCTAGGATCACGACCTGAGCTGAAGGCAGACACTTAACAGACTGAGCCACCCAGGTGCCCTGAATCTTTAAACCTAATATTCCTATTCTTTAGTATTTTTTTGCTACAATTTTATTTAGGACTTCCACATTTATTTTCATGAGATTAGCTTATAAGGTCTTATAAGATTTGGATATCAGGGTTGTGTTAGCTTGTAGAATGTATCGGCAAGCTTTTCATCATTTTATACTCCCAAAAATTTAAGTAGAAAAGATACTTTCTGTTTTTGATGAGTTTGGTAAAACTGACCTATGAAACTATCTGGGCCTGTTACCTTTAGAAGGGTGGCTAGTTTGTATTGTTTTCTTAATATTTTACAGCTATTTATCCATTCTAACTTTGTCTCCCTCAGTCAGGGTTGGTAATTTACATTTCTCTAGCAAATCATCCATTTTATCTGAAGGGAGCAGGAAGCTTACCTGAGTATCCTCATGATTTCCATAATTAAGAATTTTTCTGGGGCTGAAACACTTGTGAGTGTTTTAGTCTTGGAGGTAAGTGACTTTCATTTTCTTTCTTTCTCCACCTCACATTTTTCCTTGGTGTTTTTTTTTTTTTTTTTTGAGGTCCAGAAGTTTGCCAGGTCCTGCTCTTCTCCTTTCTCCAGCCACAGCTCACTCTGTAGCAACCCTCTCCTCAACTGCTTGGGATTGCCTTTACTCTTCTTTTCCTCTATCAGTCATTGTTCCAGAAATTCCTCTACATTTTGGACCACTTTTGTCACTCCTTTTTTTTTTAAAACCAGCACTGGAAACCAGAGCTACTCAAACTCGAAGGTGCATCCAAGCACCTGAGGTCTTGTTAAAATGCAGATTTTGACTGAGAAGAGATGGGGTGGACCTGAGATTCTGCATTTCTAACAACTCCCAAATGCTGCTGCTGGTCCTCAGACCACACTTTGAGGAGCTAGGCCGTAGACCACGCTGACTAAGGGAACTGAAAGAAGCCCTGGAGGTTGCTTGGTGCAACTATCTCAATTAAAATTGAACAAACAGGAGCTCCTGGGTCGCTCAATTGCTTAGGCAACCAACTCTTGGTTCCAGCTCAGGTTGTGATCTCAGGGTCATGAGATTGAGCCCCGCATCTGGCTCCCCACTCAGCGTGGTCTGCTTGAGAATCTCTCTCTGCCCTTGCCCTCTACCTTCTCTCTCAAATAAATAAATCTTTTTCTTTTTTTTTTTTTAAAGAATTGAACAAACAGATTCATAGGGCGTTAAAAGCCACGTCTCTTTAGTTGTGGTTAGTCCAGGTCCTACTTCATCTATCACATTGCTTCCCAGGCCGTCTCCTAGGTCCTTGTAAATAAAGTCAGTGAAATGAGAGTATACCCCATTCAGATGTAAGGCCTTTTTAGTTCAACCATACAATATGTATCTCAACAAAGGGAACAGTTTCATTCAACCAGTAACTCCGAAGAAAACAGCAAGTTTGGTATTTGTGCTTCTATCCTGGCAAAGCTGAGAGGTCAGCCCACTGCAGAAGAAAGCAGTCTAGCCGGTGCTGAAAAGACTAACACTACCGTCACCATCCTCCAGTCCCTGCCACCAATGCTCAGGCTAAATCATGAGCCCCCAACAACTCCCTGTCTGTTTCTATGCTACCGTACAGTGCCTGCACCATCACATATCTGTACATGCTGCAGTGCCTACCAAAGAGTAGGGGCCAAATATTTGTTGAAAATCTAAGGGGAAATTTAAAAATGAAATTTTCCCTGTTGCCAAAAGGGAACGAGACCTCCTTCCCCTCCCCCTTAGAACATTTCCATGAGAAACCGAGTATTTGTGAATCCTTCCCCTAACTCTTTGATATGTATGCAAGTCTTTGCAAAGGCTAGGTAAGCCCACCGTCAGCTTTGCAACTCAGGAGTGTTTTTCTTAAGGGTCTGAGAACCAACTCTTTGAAATGTAAACATTAATGAAGATAGTGCCCCTATTTTTCTCTCACCTTGGGAGTCTAGCCTAGTTGCCTTTCTCTGAGCTGTAAACTATTTGCTTCTCATAGAGATAAGAAAAAATTTTGTGTTCTTTTGGATAAAAGCAATTAGCAAAAACATGGCTGCCTCAATTACCAGGTGAACTTTGGATGAACTATAAAAGAATACATAGCAAGGGTGCCATCAAGTCCCCTTACAAGAAGACAAGTTACCACTAATGCAGAGAATCTGTACCAAATGAATTTTAACTACTTGGCTTTATAAAAAGGGTGGGATGTCTTTCAGTCTTTCTATTTTTATCTGATTTCCCAGGATGCACATTGTAATCTGCTTTAATGCTTTTTCAGTAAATCTGTTTTCTTTCTTTCCTACATTTTGTGGAGGGGATTTTTGGGGTTGGCAGGATTTTAAATTTTCCACAAGGAAAAAAAAAGGAAGAAAAGGAAGGAGGGGAAACAAAAATAAACCAGAATAGGAAGTCAGCAAAGGAAAGAAGAAAGGGAGGAAGAAGGGGACATCCACATGGAAAAAAATTTTTTTAAATCTAGACACAGACCTTATACCCTTCAGAAAAATAGCCCAAAATGGATCACAGACCTAAATGTAAAATGCAAACTATAAAACTCCTAGGAGATAACACAGGAGAAAATGTAGGTGACCTTGGTAGGCGATGATTTTTTAGATACAACACCAAAAGCATGATCCATGAAAGAAATAATTGATGAACAGGACTTCATTAAAATTAAAAACTTCTGCTCTGTGAAAGTTAATGTCAAGAGAATAAGAAGACAAGGCACAGACTGGGGAAAAATATTTATAAAAAATACGTCTAAAAAAGGGCTGTTATCTGAAATATGTAAAGAACTCTTAAAACTCAACAATAAGAAAACAAACAACCCAAATTAATAAATGGTCAAAAAACCCGAACAGGCACCTCACCAAAGAAGATACACAGATAGAAAGTAAGCATATGAAAAAAAAAAAAAAAAAAGGTAAGCATATGAAAAGTTGTTCAACGTGATATGTCATTAGAGAAATGCAAATTAAAGCAAAGAGATAGTACTACACACCTATTAGAATGACCAAAATCCAGAACACTGACAACACCAAATGCTGGTGAGGATGGAGACCATCAGGAACTCTCATTCACTGCAGGTGGGAATGCGAAATGGTACGTCCACTTTGGAAGACAGTTGGACAGTTTCTTATAAAAGGAAACACACTTTTACCCTACGATCCAGCAATCATTCTCCTTGGTATTTACCCAAATGAATGGAAAAGATGTCTACACAAAAACTTGCACATAACTGTTTATAGCAGCTTTATTTGTAACTGCTAAAACTTGGAAAGGAACCAAGATGTCCTTCAGTAGGTGAATAAATAAATAAATTGCAGTACATCCAGACAAAAGAATATTGCTCCATGCTAAAAAGAAATGAGCTCTAAAGCCATGTAAAGGCAGGGAGAAAGCTAAATGCATACTCCTAAAGTGAAAGAAGCCAACTGGACAAGGCTATATACAGTGTGATTCCAACTATGTAACATTCTGGAAAAGGCAAAACTATGGAGACAGCAAAAATATTAGTGGTTACCAAAGGCAGGGGGGTGGGGGGATGGGTTAGCCTGGTGATGGGTATTAAGGAGGGCACGTATTGAATGGAGCACTGGGTGTTATAGGCAAACAATGAATCATGGAACACTAAAACTAAAAATAATGGAACATCAAAAACTAATGATGTAGTGTATGGTGACTAACATAACAATAAAATAAAATTTAAAAAATATATTAGTGGTTACCAGGGATTGGAGAAGGGATGAACCGGCAAAGAGGATTTTTATGGAGAAACTATTCTGTATAATAATGCAACAACAGATACATGTCATTTCACATTTGTTAAGACTCCTAAAATGTAGAACACCGAGGGTGAACCCTAGTGTAAACTATGACCTTTGGGTAATTACGATGTGTCTGTGTAGGTTTGTGAATTGTAACTATTTTTAATGTGTTGCAAAAGAATAATAATAAAGCTTTGTGCTTTTCCTTTTCTCTTTTCCTATATACCAAATAGGAATATAACAGCCTAATAGTCTATATAGATTATTGACCTCGATTTCTTTATTAAGAGATAGAACATATATGTTTCATGGGACTTTCAGTAAAATGCTTTCAGAAGAAATGCATCATGAGCTGAAATAACCTTTCATGTCAGGAATTATTTTGATGTTTGGAATACAAGTTCCATACAGAACTGTCGTTTGAGGAGTTTGGGAGATAATTAGAAAGAATAGCCCATAATCTCTTATTTGTTTTTCTAGTAGTCAATTATCTAGTTGTAAGTAGAAATATTTTTATTGTTACACAAAGTGTTAAATTCTCAATCACGTCTTTAATGTTTTCTACAAATTTCTGTCTTTTTTTTTTTAAAGATTTTATTTATTTATCTGAGACAGAGAGAATGAGAGAGACAGAGAGCACATGAGAGGGGGGGAGGGTCAGAGGGAGAAGCAGGCTCCCTGCCGAGCAGGGAGCCCGATGCGGGGCTCGATCCCGGGACTCCAGGATCATGACCTGAGCCGAAGGCAGTCGCTTAACCAACTGAGCCACCCAGGCGCCCTACAAATTTCTGTCTTAGGGGTAGAAAGGAAACTCTTCTCTTGCTCATAAAAGACAAATGGTCATCCATACTTATGCCTTCTCTTGAACGTACTGGGAAGAAAAGGCCTACTGTTCTCTCTACATCACACCAAGTGTGATGTAGAGATCAGAAATCTGATCAGAAAGATTTCGGATAAAGACCACAGCTCATATTTGGCCCTTCCTCTTGATCTCCCTAGAATGTGCATGCTGGTAAGCAAAACACACTTGTCCTCAAAGCCAAGGCTTATCCCATCCTTCATGCCATGCAAGGCTTTACAATTTTAACTAGGTATTTGTTTATTGCCTTTCCCTGCCCTTTAAGAATGCAAGCTCCCTGAAGGCAAAGATTGTGTCATTCTTATTGACTGTTTACCACAGACACTAGAATTATTTTTTCATACTACACATAGTACATTATCTGTTGGATGCTGAATATAATCCTCTTATCCTATGCTTAACTGGCACTTTTGGCTGTCCCTTAAATATTCCTAGGTTTCTCACTGTTGTGTCTTTGTTACACTATTTCTTCATGTAAGGCTCTTGCCCTTTACTTCCCACCCTTGGTCTCATTACTTTATTTTTGAAACCTTGTTGATCCCTCCAGGCCTATTTCCTTCTCAAATATCCTCAGTGATGCCTCTCCTGATAAACTCAACCAAATATGATCTACTACTCCTGTAAATACTCGTAACATTTTTCTTTTATTTCTCTGAAGGACTTTATCATGTTTCGTCTTACCTTTTATTCAATCACATGAACGCTTTCTCCCTTCCTTTTGATTACAATTTTTCTGAGGATAAGGACTGTGTTTTAGTGATCTATCTCCAGAAACATGTGGAACCTAGCGGGTGCTTTCTAAATGTCTCCTGTGCTGGCATTGCCAGCATAACTCTATTCTTCAGACTTACTGAATCCGTGGAGTCAATAGCAAATATAACTGGACACCTAAATCATAATTTGATTTGCTTACATTACTAAACAATATGTACTGATATCCACAAATTAATTGTAAGACTTATGTATTTAATAATTTATAAAATGTGACTTCTAGCATAGTAAATGTAGGCTCAGTTTTCCAAGTGAGGAAGCTAACAATTTTGTTATGACTACAGAGTGGCTGGGCCATTCCCCTAATTATAAGAATCTTTACCTAGGCAGGTTTACTCTTCCACATTACTGAGGGTTATAGTTGATCTGTTGTATCTTTTTTAATTTCAACTTTTTAAAAAGATGTATTATCTAAGATTAAAATGTGAGAGAATTATGAAGGAAAAGACTTTATTTTCTCATTTATGAGAACTTGGACTCTACAAGGCATTTGGTAAATATAAAAATGATACTTTCAAAAGCTGTAAGAAGATGAAGATTCCTAATTGCCAGGGATTTTATTTTATTAAAACACATAGCACCAGATAACGTGAGGAGAGTCTCTGTCCTGCTTAAAGCCTGGGACATTTGATTTACTGCTCCCTGTCAGGGGAGAAGCCAGCACCCTCCACTCATATAGGTATGTTTCACCAACACTGTTAAACTGCTCAGAGGATGGGCTATGCTTGTCAAATCCTTCTTCAGTCTTACTGTTTGGTGATTTATGACAATTATACCCAGTCGTTCAATGTTAAGTCAATTTCAAATGCCAAAAATACGATGAATATTTGTGCACGTGCCTTTCTACTTAGAGATGGGGTACTTATTTCCACTGCGAACTATTCATCCAGAAAATGATCGAGATGATTTAATACCTTTACAATTATATTATAAAATTTCAATTGCATTTAGGATCTGTGCAATGTTTGAGGCTGCCATGAGAACTAATACCCTACAAGCTGGTGAAGTAGCATTCGTCTCAGAGGCCTGCATGTTTTTTTACTCACCTTTTCCTACTTATAAGTGGGGGTCTATTTTCTCTTTTAAGGCTGGCACATATTTTATGCTTTATCTTTCGACCTTCATTAAAGGAAGTTTGTTTTCCATATCACAGAATGACATTTGTATACCCAGCTGCTATTGTGCTGTTTGAGGATACTCCATTCAACAAAGCTTTGCTGTTCTGTTTTATCTTGTTATGTCAGGAAACATGTCATACTAAAATTAAAATAATTCATAAAAGGCAGAGAGAGTTACTTAGTACAAAGGATTAGTTTGGGTGTCGGGGAGCCACAAGAGATAGGGCAATAACCTAAGGTTAGCAACCGTGGGGTTGTCACCGCCACTAGGTCCTAAGAAACAAGGGAGAAGTTACTAAAACCCAGAACATGAGAAAGGTGTATAGAGTCGGGCACCTCAGGAAGATAATTTGAGGGACAGTGCCAATCCAGAGCAACACCGTAAGAAACAATCTTGAGAAATAAATACCCTGTTCTCTCTCTCTCCTTCTTCCCTTCAGCCTCCCAAGCTCCCTATAGGTCAAATCCAATCAGAAGCCAGAAGGTAGAAGAGGCCCACTAATGTGGATCTATAGGAGTACCATGGCAAGGAGCAGGGAAGAGAAAGGATGAGAGTGTATCTAGAGAGGAAAACAGCTCCTTACTACATGGGACACAGGGAACATCACATGTCCCTGACCTTTTAACCTTACTTATATGCAAAGCCTCAATGAGATGTATCAGTATAATAATGAGCAGGTGAGTACAGTGTTTTTCAAAACCTGGCCGGCAATTTTTGTTGATGAATTGGCATAATTTTGTAGTCTCCACTTATTCCCACCTGTGCTCATTTGTTATTGGATGCTACTTAACTACCTAAGAATTTCTGTTGAGGATTCTTGGTCTTGAGTCCACAGTTGTTGGAGAATTTTGGTTTTCACATTACTACTGGACTATCATTTTTTTTAAGTGGGGCTCAACTAAATCTTGAATTCCAAGTCCAAGTCAAAAACACAGACTGGGAACTAAAATTTTTAACACCCATCAGTTTAACTTTTTCACCTATAATATCTCCTCTGTGTATTCATGCCCACAAAGCTGAATACAAGATTCGCACTCACTCTTGTGGATCACTGGAGGAACATGATGAGACCCAACAATCTGTGCAACAGTCTTATATTTTTAACACCACTTTTTACTGTGCATGGAGCCTTTCATGACTTGCTTTCCCTCATTCCCTGGCAATCTCCTTATAACCTTTTCCTTTTTGCCAAAAAACCAAAGGGAGTGCCAAGGTGATTGGCATGCCAGGGTCCGTCAAGGCCCTGCTGCCATACAGCTTCTTCATTTGAATTAATGAAAACATTGTCAGCTGTGTCAACAATGGGGTTCTCAGCACTGAGAGGACACAGCCCATGGCTGGCAGAAAATGGCCTAATACCACTTTCAAGGGTGTATCACTGAAGAGCAACCTTCCTTAAGAAATGGACAGGGCGAAAACAATGGATCGTGGATCACCACATCAAAAACTAATGATGTATTGTATGGTGACTAACATAACATAATAATATTTAAAAAAAAAAAAAAAGAAGAAGAAATGGACAGGGTTTGCTTCCGCATACCCTCAGGTTCCTTGGGGGTTGGAGCGGGGGCAAAGTCTTTTCTGATCAGTCTGTTATAAGATGATACTCTCCACAGAGAGGTGAGATGCCCTTGAGCTGTTTCACTCAAGTCGATGTGATTTACACTAATGGAGCATCTAATATGTGCTAGTGAAAACAAGACAACTATCCCACTGCTAGTAAGGAGACTGATGCATAAACAAACACGCACAAATCACTGGTGCTTGTGGAGCTCAGAAGAGGGAAAATAGAGTCTTCACTGGAGACAGGAGAGTTGTTTGGGCTGGATACTGAGCAATGAATGAATACGGCATGATCCCACAGATGGGGAAGAGAGGAGAGGAACTTCCAAGCAGAAGGGATAACTACTACAAAGATGCAATTACTGACAGTGAAGACAGTACAAACATCATAAACCCAGTAACATCAGTAGATAATGAATTACCATGAATATATATTGACACATTGAAAACTATATATATATATATATATATCCCATTTTCTATAAAGTCTCAGTGTCTAGCACAGAGTAGGCACTTAATAAATGTTTGAGTGGTCATTTAGCGTCTTGTAAAAAATGTTTTTTATTTCTCTTAAGATTGAAGCACACCATAAATGATTTTAAGTTCAGTTAATTAACATAGTGTATTATTAGTTTCAGAGGTAGAGTTCTGTGATTCATTGGTTGCATATAGCACCCAGTGCTCATCACCACACATGCCGTCCTTAACGCCCATCACCAATTACCCCATCCCCCCATCCACCTCCCCTCCAGCAACCCTCAGTTTGTTTCCTATAGTTAAGAGTCTCTTATGGTTTTTCTCCCCCTCTGATTTTGTCTTATTTTATTTTTCCCTCCCTTCCCCTATGATCCTGTTTTGTTTCTTAAATTCCACGTATGAGTGAAATCATATGATATTTGTCTTTTTCTGAGTGACTTATTTTGCCTAGCATAATACCCTCTAGCTCCACCAACATCGTTGCAAGTGGCAAGATTTCATTGTTTTTGATGGCTGAGTACTATTTCCTTGTATTTATATATATATATATATATATATATATATATATATATATATATATATACCACATCTTCCTTATCTATTCATCTGTCAATGGACGTTTGGGCTCTTTCCATAGCTTCACTATTGTGGACATTGCTGCTATAAACACTGGGGTACAGGTACCCCTTCTGATCACTAATTTTGTATCTTTGGGGGTAAATACCCAGTAGAGCAATTGCTCGGTTGTAGGGTAGCTCTATTTTCAACTTTTTGAGGAAACGCCATACTGTTTTCCAGAGTGGCTGCACCAGCTTGCATTCCCACCAACAGTGTAGGAGGGTTTCCCTTTCTCCACATCCTTGCCAACATCTGTCATTTCCTGAGTTGTTAATTTTAGCCATTCTGACTGGTGTGAGGTGGTATCTCATTGAGGTTTTGATTTGGATTTCCCTGATGCCGAGTGATGTTGAGTACTTTTTCATGTGTCTGCTGGCCATCTGGATGTCTTTGGAGAAGTTCATGTCTACTGCCCATTTCTTGACTGGATTATTAGTTTTTTTGGATGTTGAGTTTGATAAGTTCTTTTTTTTTTTTTTTAAGATTTTATTTATTTGTGAGAGAGAGAATGAGAGACAGAGAGCATGAGAGGGAGGAGGGTCAGAGGGAGAAGCAGACTCCCTGCTGAGCAGGGAGCCTGATGTGGGACTCGATCCCGGGACTCCAGGATCATGACCTGAGCCGAAGGCAGTCGCTTAACCAACTGAGCCACCCAGGTGCCCGAGTTTGATAAGTTCTTATAGATTTTGGATACTAGCCCTTTATCTGATAAGACATTTGCAAATATCTTCTCCCAATCTGTTGGTTGGCTTTTGGTTTTGCCAACTGTTTCCTTTGCTGGAAGCACACCATAAATTTTTTTTTGTAATTTTTTTATTGTTATGTTAATCCCCATACATTACATCGTTAGTTTTAGATGTAGTGTTCCATGATTCATTGTTTGTGCATAACACCCAGTGCTCCATGCAGAACGTGCCCTCTTTAATACCCATCACCAGGCTAACCCATCCCCCCACCCCCTCCCCTCTAGAACCCTCAGTTTGTTTCTCAAAGTCCATCGTCTCTCATGAGCACACCATAAATTTTGAAGTGACCAGTAGACCTTGCGATCTTTACTGAGTTGGACTAAAGAAAGACAGTAATTTACCTGGTAGTGAAGGAATATTGAAGAAACGTGAGGATTTTTGATGTGAGAGTCTCACATCTTAAGTCTAAACATTTGGGATTAGGAAACATCAAGTAACATTTACATCCCTATACATTTTATATTCAACCATCTCTTTCATATTAATCCACAAATGTTCTATGGGGCCAGGCAGAGCTTATTCTGAGACTACCCTGAGTTCTCTCCACTGTGCCTAAGGCCAGCAAAGAGAGAGATTATGAGAGCCCCTTGGGAACTGCGCCTGAGCTGCACTGTCCTTGTCAGAGAGTCTGCGGAGTATTTGAAGAATATACCTGATATCTCTGGATATGCACAAACTTCTACCATGGAAACCCTAGTCTGTGCACATAGAGTGTTGTATTAGGTGGCTCTGCTTCTTTCTCTTGAGAAAGATGTCTTTTGGAACCATAGATGCTGAAGCTTAAAAGAAGGGCTAAAATGCTTCTCCATCTGACACAAATCCACCTTCCTGGCTGACAGTGCCATCAGTAAAACCTAAGACTCCCTTACAAAGGGAAAGAGAAGTGGCATATACGAAAAGAATATGCTATCAGCAACGCACTAAGAAAAGCAACAAGCTTGGTATGTTTTAGAGACTGAGTAATGAGAAGGCCACAGGAGCAAAATGAAAAGAGAACTGTTGGAAGAATGTTCAATAATGTATTTGCTCAGATCCACAGATTGGAAGCTCTCAAACACTATGGTGCGAATTAAAGATATGCCAAGTAAAGGAAATTAATTATTAACAAAGTCAAGGCAATAAGGAATCATAAGATTAGTGACTTCAATTTTAAAGTAAAAAATTACAAATAAACTGTATCTATAATGTAAGGAGAAGAACTTGTAATTTCATAGCTCCTACAATGCCACCCCACCGAGCACCCAAATTCCTCCAAATTGTCCTCCCACTTTCCTCCAAAAATCAAAAAGACTTTGTTGTCATTGTTTGTAAATCATAAGTTTTTAACAGTAACTTTTGTATATGAAAGTTCAAGGAAAACTCTTTATGTGGACATATAGTAAACACTCTTATAATCTGATAGCATAAAAAAAGAACACATAAGAACTCAGCTTATCATAGAAGCAATACAGCAACATGATGTGGTTTGAACAAGAAGAACTTTAGGAGTTACAGTACAGGTTCTTTAGGCACTAAGCCATGGGGGATGTGGACCCCCAATGGGAACTGGAACCAAAAAGGAGGTACATCAACTGCTCAAAACTTTGCCTGAAGCAGGACAAGAAGAAATAACTATCTTGGCTTCCTCACTTATATTATTTCCCAATCTCTTCTCAGTGCCTTCTACTGGCTGCTCCCAACCAGAAGCCAGGAGGTAAGGGGTCCTGAGGGATGTAGTGTGTAGAACTAAGTTCCCTAGAATACAGATGAGAGGAGGGAAAGAGCAAGGGGTGGATCTGAACAAACAAGCAAATGAATAGAGGAGGGAAACCAGAGTGGTTTTAAAACATGTTCATAACATAATAAAATTAAAACAAAACAAAAAAACATGTTCATAAATTCTCTGGCACTCTTGCTACCAAAAGTGGAATCTAATTCCCCTCTTCTTGAATATGGCTAGCCTCAATGACTTGCTTCTAAGGAACAGAATGTAGCAACAAAATGACTACATCAACTCATAAAATATACAGTTTTCACCTTGTTCATTCCACCTTGCCCCTCCTCCTCTCTCTCTGCCCCCCCCAGCCCCCCCATCACTCTCCATCCTTGGAACCCAAGTTCTTTGAGGTGTAATCCAACAGAGTGAATTTAATACAGGGAAATAATTCCAAACTGTAGTTTGTTAAAGACCAGAAAAATTAAATACAGGTTAGACTGTCTGGGGATTAGCAACCACCGAGCAGAGATGAGTAAAGGACCCATATAGATATTCTGATCACTGCCCCAGGTAACATTCTAGCTGACCAATGAAGGAGTGGACCTTTAGATGATTCCAACCCCAGCCTTCAAGCCACCCCTGCTGATGCCACATGGAGCAGGAACATGTTGTCTCCACTGAGTCCTGCCCAAATTGCAGGTCCATGAGCAAAATAAATATTACCATTGTTTAAACCACTAAGTGTTGTGGTGGGACATTCCACAGCAATAGATAACCCCAACAGGATCTGAGAGCAAACAAGCCAATGACTCGCACAACATCATTCTCATTTTCTTATTTCTGCTCCAGCTAACATTTGAAGGTCTTAGTCAGAGCCAACCACACTCAAATTTTATGGCCATTTTAGATATTTATTGGCCAGTGTTACTGGCAGTAAAAACAATTTTTCAACTCATTAATTCTGATTATACTTCCAAAGGATGAATGATTGTCCATGGATCTATTTATGCCTCCATTTAGAAGCATTTCCATATGAAGTTGTTGACAAAGCTTGGTCTCCTCATATGAAATAAGACTCTGAAACTTTAATTACACACATGAAATTCAAGTTAATTTACAATTATTTACTATTAATCTGAAATGAAGGCCAATTCAACGAGTAAAGGAATACTTATCTATCTGAAGGGTATTGTTGTATAAAAGATTAATTTGATAATTGTTTGTGGCATTTATTTTGTATGCTGCCCTTTTTTGGTCCTGGGGAAAGGTAGTGAAAAGGCAGATGGATGAGAGGGAGAAGAAATAGGGAACAGAGTAGAAGAACCAGGAAGAAGCAAAGAGGGAGGAAAAAGTGGAAAATGAGAACCAAGGAGAGAGAGAAGCATGGTAGTGAAAAATAATTTGAAGACAGATTCACTTTCGCAAGCATGCTGATTCAATGACCCTCTCACACAATGGAAATGTTTTGTCAGTGAAAGAGAAGAAAACAAACATAATTGATACATTTCTCAACATGCTTTTGAAGACAAAAGATTCAGGGTGCTTTGCTGGAAAACAGAGCAGATGGAGGGAGGGGACCAGACTGTGCCACTAACAAGTCATGACAGTGAGGTCACTTACTGTCTGTGGGGCTTAATTTCTTCATGCATAAAATGTATGGATTACTCCAGATGATTTCTAAAGTCTCTATGTTACAGCATAAAACTCTAAGACTATTATTTATGGGAACTTTCCTCTTGCCAGATACTGATGCTATGCTTAATCCTAGAGCAAAAGCAATGTGAGACTGAGAAAAGTGATACCTAACAGTTTGTCCCAGCCTGATAACTTGCCACACACCTCACTATGAGGTCTAGAGTAGTAATTCTCACATTGTTTCCATTGCATTTGTTTTGGTAGGTATTCACATACGAAGTGAAGGAAAACTGCCTTCCATGTTTTTGTATTGAATATTTAAAAAAAAAAATAAGAGAAATGAAGAACCTAATTAACCATGCCCTGCTTCCTCCTATATTATTCTCACATATTTACCTATGAATAAAAATTAGTGCAATTGTCTCATACAGTTTGGAATTCTCTGAAAGAAGTTCCTTGTCTTGACACAAAGAGCTGCTGCACAGGTGGAAGGAAACACCAAGAAGAACTCTTATAATCCATGTTCATTCTTCTCCATAGATGAACGAAAGAAAACTAGAACTGAATCACTTCCTGGCACCATTTTCTTCTAGTATCCCACTGTTTCTGATAAGAAGTAATTTATCATTATCATCTTTCCTTTATATGTATGGAGTCTATTTTCCTTCAGCTGATTTTTTTTCACTTTATCTTTTGTTTTGAGCAGTTTGTCTATGATGTGTCTAACTATGGTTTTATTTTCATTCATCTTCTTTGGGATTTACTAAACTTCTTGAAATTTGTATATTGGTATTTACTCTTCAACTTTGGAAAGCTTGGAGCCATTCACTTTTAATATATTTTTCCTGCCCTGCCTGTCCTTTCTCGTCTCCTTCTCAAGATCCAACTACATATATGTTAGTACACTTATTATTGTTCCTACTCACTGATGTTCTATTTTCTCATGATGGATGACTTTGGATCAGTTTTCTACTAAGAAGTGTCAAATTTGCTGTTCCTTTACTGTGTCCAATCATTTTTTTCACTTCATATATTTTGTTTTTGTAGTTCAAAGATCTTTTATTTTTAGAATTTTAAACTTTCTCTTGTATTCTCTTCTCATCATCCATTTTTTCCACCTTTTCTTAGAAATTATTTAAAATATTATGGTTGTTTTAAAATATTTATCTGCTAATAGCAAAATACGTGTCATCTGTGTGTCTGTTTCCATTAACGATTGTTTTTCTATTTCCTGATTATGGATCACACTTTTCTGCTTAATTTTGTATTGCATGCCAAACTTTATATATAAAAGAATATAGAAGACTGATTTATAATATTTTTTGTGTTTTGTGTAGTCTTTTTCCTAGAAAGGGGAACTCATCTCATCTAAACGGCAGGTAGGATCAAGGGCTTGTAATTCAGATTCCACCAAGAATTGATTTGAGCTAGGACAGGATGCAACTTTGATTTGATTTTACCTCTAGCTTCAAAATAAAAGAGATTTTTGTTTCAGTTCTACCCTCAAAGATTAATCTCCTTGATATCATTAAGACTTGAACTGGGTAGGGGGGCACTGGCTTGTCACTTTAATTGATTTTTTCTTATTGACCTCCACCAGGTCCCTAAAATCTGAACACCAAAACACTATACAAACTCTCTCCGCTTTCTGGTCTTATCTCCACTGAAAACTCTACTATAGTCTCTGCTGTTTACTCAGCAAAATGCTTAGGGCATGAAATGGAAATTCTTATAAGATAGGACCAAGTGATTTATTTTTCCATTTGGGGCTCTTCCAAATTCCAATCCATCATGCCAGCCAACTGTGTCACTAAAAGTTCAGATGTATTTTCTTTGTCCTTCAAAGTCTCTCATCTCTATCCAGCCTACTTCTCTGACCACTTACACTCTTCATAGACACTTGCTTCCAAGTACGGAAGTGTGTGGCTCTTTGTTCATCAATGAAGAGCTCGCCCCTTCCTGGAATTTAGTTAAGATTTCTCTTAATCCACTGTTATGCAATAGCCTTATAGATGTGTACAAGTATGATTATTTTATTGTATCCACTTTGTAATAGTTTTTAACACATGGTTGTTCATTTCCTTCTACATCCTGAACAGGATTAGCATACCAAAATAGATGTTTGAACTTTTAGAAGAGGCTATATGTTGAGAAAAAAAAGCAGTTGAAGGGTTGCAAAAATCTGAAAATAAAGTGCTTTTGAGTACCAAAGTCAAAATGCATCCTGTAAAGGTTAAATTTAAGAAGAATGCATCATGATGACTAAATAACTACTTTTCCTGCGTTAAATTTTAGGATTCCAAATGATGTTGAGAAAAAGGAAAGTCAGAAGGGAAGCTAAAGAGTTTGATTCTAAGAGTGTCCCTGAATAAGCTCTAACACAACCCTCTCAAAAGAATCCCAAATGGGATGATAAACTCTCTAGACTATATGGAAACCTGAATACCAACGAGACTAATGCATAGTTCTCATGGAAAATTTCAGATATTTGCCAAAGCCAGAAGAGTATTGCAGCCATAGAGAAGAATTGGCAGTAAGCTATATCTAAGCAGTTAGGACCTGAGACAGGCAACATGAGTCTCACAGAGACCTTGTAAGTTACATTTTAAATACCCAAGAGAACATTTGAAAATTGTGCAGACTGTGAGATGGGTGTGGAAATGGGAACAAGGAGATCACAGAATATATGAAGTTATGTATGTGAGAGACTGCTAGAATTTGTCAATCAATAATCATGTGATCCTTTACATTTTCCAAACTCTCTTGCAGTTAGTTTGGTCGTGTGACTAGTTCTGGCAAGAGGATATGAGCTGAAGCGGTGCCAATCACTTTAGGACCTGGTGACTTAGTATTAGGTGTGCCTACCCACATTCTCCTTCTGGTAGGACATTAGAGACTACATAGTAAAGCAAAGAGGGAAGGGAAATGGATTCTTTGATCACTATGTGAAAGAGAGCTGCCCTGCAGAGTCCAGACCAGGAATAATCACAATAGACTTTACACAAGCAAAATATAAATTTCCATTCTTGTAGGCCACTGAGATTTCACTTTTTATTTATTAATGAAGCACAGCTTAGCCTAGTGTTAATCAAAATGTGGCCCATGCTAGTAAGTTCTAGTCTGCATATTGTTTGATATCTATGATGAAATTAAGTACAGAAATTGAAAGTTTTTAGAAATTTTATAGCAACTTGAAAGAGAAATTTTCTATCTGTTGGACTGAATAAAAAACAAATCCAGGTCTGTATTTTGTTTTTCTTGGTTTTATTTTTTTAAATTTTCACTCTTCTGGTAACTTATCTATATTGTATTTTCCAAAAGTACTGGTCTGTGACAGATTGAAAATAATAGAAACTGGTTCTTTACCACTGAGAGTTTGATAAATACTGGCTATTCTACCCTAATGTACCAAAGCAAAAACAGGAATATCTTAGAAGGATACAAAAATAAATTGAGGACTAAACATCAGATATTTTGCTCTAAAGGAAGGACTCTAGGTAGATTCTTTGCAAATTAGATGCCTTCTACAGAGAGAGAGAGAGAGAGAGAGAGAGAGAGAGAGAGAAAGGAAACTATATGAATTAAGTATTTTTAATCATGAAATAATTGTGTAGCCAGCATTTTTAAAAATTATGTGTTCTACCTTAAAAGAAAATAACACTGTAAGATAGAAAATAAGTTCAGTCATAGATAAAACAAAGAAAATGTCCACATCTCATCCCACCATTTGGCTTTAATAATGGAATAGTGGTAGAGACAGTGAGATATGACTTTCCTGAGGGGGTATTTCTTGATTAATAAGTTATTCAAGCCTCTCTTTCTCTCCCTTCTCCCAAAAGGCACCTCTCATTGTCTGAGTGCAAGAAGGAGGACAATGATCTTCCCCTGTTCATTTTCATTACTGACTTTTTTTTTTTAAAGATTTTATTTATTTATTTGAGAGAGAATGAGAGAGAGAGAGCATGAGAGGGGGGAGGGTCAGAGGGAGAAGCAGACTCCCCGCCGAGCAGGGAGCCTGATGCAGGACTCCATCCTGGGACTCCAGGATCATGACCTGAGCCAAAGGCAGTTGCTTAACCAACTGAGCCACCCAGGCGCCCCATTACGAACAACTTCTTATGATAAGGCAATTATAACACTGTGAAATCTGAGATTTTAAGCTGTGCATCCTCACATCCCCTTATGATTAGGTAGTTATAACACTGTGATTTCTGAGGATTTAGATGCCCATCCTCAGCTGTCTTTATGAAAACACAGTTATAACACTGTGTAATCTTGTGACACTTTAAGCTGCCCATCCTCACTTACCCTCAATGATGAGTGGAAGCGATCCATCATGGAGGAGATTTTCGTTGTGTTAGACTGCTGCTGGTCACCCTGGTAGCACTGCTTCCTAGTCCCTCCTATGGCTGGAAATATGTTCCTTTCACTCTACAGACCCAGGCTAGAATTTACTATTGAAAGGAACTCTTGTGAAAATTGGAAGGTAGAAATGAAACAGAAGTTATTATTGCTCAATACATCATCACAATCAGAGGGGGCAGGTGCCTAGTTCCAGACCACTCTGCAAAATCCCACACTTTGTCGTAGTAGAAGTTTCTTGGACTTCCCCAGGACTGGCAGCTTCTTCACCCACTCCAAGGCTTCAGACTGATTCATAGTAACTCTTCTCTGATCCTTCACCTACATACTTCCAGACCTTCAGTCTCTCAATGGCTATCTTAAACCTCTTATTTTCTTAATTCTTACTGAGACTTCATTTTATACCAAAACCAAAGTGATAGAGATATTCTCAAAATGTCTAAGCGATATCAGCAAGAGAGTGAAACTGGACCCCTTCATTATACCACACATAAAAATAAACTCAAAATGGATTAAAGACCTAAATGTGAGATCTGAAACCGTAAAATCCCTAGAAGGAAACATAGCCAGTAATCCCTTTGGCATCAGTCATAAAAAATTTTTCCTAGATATGTCTCTTCTGGCAAAGGAAACAAAATCAAAATTAAACTTTTGGGACTACACCAAAACAAAAATGTTTTGCAAAGCAAAGGAGACCACCAACAAAACAAAAGGACAACCTACCAAATGGGAGAAGACACTTGCAAACATTATATACAATAAAAGGTTAATAAGCAAATTATACAAAGAACTTACACAATTCAACACCAAAAAAACCCAAACAATCCAAATTAAAAATGGGCAGAAGACACGAATAGACATTTTTCCAAAGAAGACATACAGATGGCCAACAGACACATGAAGAGACATTCAACATCACTCATCATCAGGGAAATGCAAATCAAAACCACAATGAGATATCACCTCATACCTATCAGAATGGCTAAAATCAACAACACAAGAAATTACAAGTGTCGGTGAGGATGCAGAAAAAAAACAGTCATGCACTGTTGGTGGGACGCAAACTGGTGTACCCACTGTGGAAAACAGTATGCAAGTTCCTCAGAAAGTCAAAAATAGAACTACCATAAGACCCAGCAATTCCACTGGGTATTTACCTGAAGAAAATGAACACACTAATTTTAAAAGATAAATGTACCCTCATGCTTCCTACAGCATTGTTTACAGTGTCCAAGATATGGAAGCAACCCAAGCGTCCATCAATAGATGAATGGATAATGAAGATATGTTATATATATACAGTGGAATGTTAGCCATCAAAAAGAATGAAATCTTGCCATGCACAATGACATGGATGGAGCTAGAGTGTATTATGCTAAGTGAAATAAGCCAGACGGAGAAACACAAACACCTTATGATTTCACATATATGCAGAATTTAAGAAACCAAAAAAGAAGAAACAAAAAAACCCAGACTCTTAAATATAGAGAAATCGTGGTTGCCAGAGGGGATATGAGTGGGAAGATGGGTGGAATAGGTGAATGAGCACTGAGCAATGTACAGAATTGGTGAATTGTTATATTGTACATGTGAAACTAATATCACACCATATGTTAACTATACTTGAATGTTAAAAATTTTTTAAATTTCCAAGCATTATCAACGGTTATCTCTATAGTTCTGAAAAAATTTATGTCAACCAACCTAAAGGATTTTGGTAAAAGTCCTTGCAAAAATGCATTCTGAACACTGTGTCACTAATTATTAAGATATCACAAATGTATTCAGATTCCCACCGTAGTTGTTACAATAGGCCAAAATAAAAGTGAGGCACACGAAGGAGGCATCTTAACATCTCTCCCCCAAATGGGAGCTTCTGTCAGATCATGATCATCTGACAACAGATTACATAGTAGAGTTGAACCATATGTTATCACTGGTATGTGACAGTTTTGACCTACAGAACAGTAATGTCTTATAGTTTAACCTAAGGCTATGATAGGTTATCATTCCAATGGATTTTTGTGTATGTGTGGAAAGTATACCATTTTTTCCCAGATGGGAATCTGTACTGTATAAGCAGAGAGTATTTGCTAAGGGTATGCATGAAGTTATAACTTCCTGAATTCAGATGAGAAGTCTATATATTTGAACTCAAAGCAGCAGTGCCTATAAACATAGATGATTGCACTCTTGAAATAGGTATTAGTGCTCAAGAACTGATGATGCTAGGAAAAGCTATTCCTCAAAAACGCTAGGATTTCATCAGAGGTCTCTGTCCTAGGTCAGAATTTCTATTCCTTAGCACCACTGAAGTTTTGGCCCACAAAATTCTTCTTGTGAATGGGGTGGGTGGGGAAGGCAGCAGGTGGGAGCTGTCCTCTGCACTGTAGGATGTTTAGCAGCCTCCAGGCTTCCACCCACTAGATGGCAGTAGCACCTCCCACTTGTGACAACCACGAGGTCCTCCCCCCACCCCCCCCAGACATTGCCAAATGTTCCCTGGGGGGCAAAATCATTCCTGGTTGAGAACCACTTTCTTAGATAAAACAGAAATATGATGTTGGCAAGAGTTTAAGGCCTCTTTGCTATCAGCTTGTATTTCAACCTTCTACATGACATTTGGTTTTCCCTCAAGATAGAGTGAAATCCTCTCAACAGCTCAGTAAGGAGACGGAAATGGTATCCAACTGTGCAGGATATGCCAAAGAAACTATTTTAAGTGCATCGGCTATGAAGAATCCAAGGCAAGGCCACATTTAATTGCTGATGAGTAACAACTTAGAGTGAGTTCACACTATATGCTGATGATGTTTATTTTTCTTTTAAATTAGATATTGTTTTCATCACCAGAAGATATTAGATTGGGTATCAATAAAATAGACTATACAGTAAATGAGCATATGATCAACAAAATATCTCTTTATTTTCAAATTCACCTATAAACTATTTTCACCTTGATTCACTGAAGCATAATTTACAGTCATTCAAATCAAACAAAATGCCTACTATTGAATCACTGTACTCCTAAAACACCATAAACTTCTTTGTTCTCTCTCCTCTCCTCCTAAACTTTGTCTTATTTTAGGATGAATTTCAGACTCACCACACACAACACATAGCACAAACGAACAGGGAGAACAATCACTGACCTAGCAAGTGGACAGCAACACAGCCCTAAACTGACCCTTGTACATAGGGCAGTCCCCCAGCCTGGAGAAAGCAGGCCTCTGACAGGCCAGCTAACCCTCTCACTACAACTGTCTCAAAAGCAAATAACTATTACCATAGCAGAAGAGACTGTCAGTGGTTCATCTGGAATGTACTTCAGTCTTTACATTTCACAAAGACCATATATATCATATATATGACATGGATGTCATATAATCTGTATTCTAATATTTCATTTCTTAGACATAGATCTTTCTAAAATATTATGAAAATACAAAACAACACAAAAATCTAGCAAACCCAAGAGTTCAGACTACTTTATCTAGAGGATATAATCCTTCTCAACTCATTGTTCTGATCACTATTATACAATGCCATTATCATCATGAATTTGGCTCACCTGACTGGCTGATGAGGCTGAATGTCATTACACCGATCAACAAAAGCAGTTTCCTTTACATGCAAGTAAATCTATGGAGGTTAGGTCTCCATGAATTTGACAAATTTGTCTGTTTAGGAATTCAGCCACAGGCATTTCCTTAACCTTTCTCTTAAACCTCAATGCCATGATACTGACTTCCCTCCACACTTGCCAAACAAACAAAAAACAAAACAAAAAAACAACAAAAAACCCCCCAAACAAAACACAAAACAAAAAAAACCTTTCCTATGGAAATGTCTAGGTTGACAGGAACTTTAGGGAGATTATATTCAACTAGAGAGTCTTGCCATACTATGTATTATTCTAGTCTAAGTAAACCTCTGAATCAACAATGAGAGAACAGTATTTCTAATTTATAAATGGAGAGATTAAGTAACTATTTAAGGTAAAAGATTTAGCAATAACAACAGAAGTGCAAAAACCTTATGAGATGGGGTGGAAGATACTATTATTCCCATTTTAACAATGAGAAAAACTAGTTAGTGAATGCTGTAAATATGAACACAATCACATAGCTAATGGGTAGGTGATGGAACTGGGGACATACACTTAGAAATTCTGGAAATGAGTCTAGTGCTATTTCCTCCATATTAAACAGCATAAAAAAGAATGGAGATGTACGGTGCCATTGTAAAATAAATAAAGACTGCGTATAGCAATAAGTGTTCACACAACTCACTTACCACAAAAGAAAGAAATATAGCCTGTTTGGATTTCCAAGGGGCAATAGCTGAAAGAAAACATCAATTTATGCTTGCTTTTGTAGAAAAGAAATAACTGTATTCATTTAAGTCTTTACAGTCTGACAGGGTATGAAGTTCATGAACAGACCAAGAAGTCAAAAACACAGTGATAAGTGAGTCATCAGGGGTGGGTACACACGCACGCATGCATGCACGCACACACACACACACACACACATTTTCCTACTCTATAAGGAAAATTAAAAAATCAGAATATTTTACTTTGGAAGGAAATACTGAGAACAAAAACAATTTCTAAATAAACTTGTTGCAGCTCACTTTTGGAACATTCTAAAAATCTGAACTCTGATAAACCGATGAACCTTTAATATTACCTTCCTCTAGCAAAAGAAGAGGAAACCTATAGGAAATGAGGACACGAGTAAGCACACAGCCCTACAGCCCTCTGTGAAAATATAAAGTACCTGTTATGTGGGGGTGCCTGGGCGGCTCAGTCATTAAGCGTCTGCCTTCGGCTGGGGTCATGATCCTAGGGTCCTGGGATCGAGCCCCGCGTCGGGCTCCCTGCTCGGCGGGAAGCCTGCTTCTCCCTCTCCCCCTCCCTCTGCTTGTGTTCCCTCTCTCGCTGTGTCTCTCTCTGTCAAATAAATAAAATCTTAAAAAAAAAAAATTACCTGTTATGTGAATGGGATCTCTTTCCAGAACACTGAGATTCTTTCAAGACCCACACAAAACTGTTTTGTCGCTTTACTTGAGGTTTGAATGCACACATTAATAATCATTAAAAGCACTAAAAATATGTTAACATAAGGCTTTATGCTATTATTCAATGACATATTCAGTTATCTGTGATCCTTGGTGATCCTTGCCCCACTCAGGAAGCTAGAAAATGGAGCATCTGTATCTCAAAAAATGGATGCTATGAAAGGAGCAGAAAAAAATTTTGATTAAGAAGAGGATTAATGGGGGTGGAGCAAGATGGCGGAGGAGGAGGAGACCTGGATTTCGTCTCCTCTCAGGAATTCAGCTGGATAGGGATCAAACCAATCTGAACACCTACAAACTCAACAGGAGATCGAAGAAAAGAAGAGCAACAACTCTCTCATCAGAAAAGCGACCACTTTCTGGAAGGTAGGACATGTGGAGAAGTGAATCCGAGGCGATATTTGGGAGGATAGATGGCGGGGGAGGGGCCTCCGTCGGCCGCTTCTGGCAAGTGATAGAGCCGCGGAGCACAAAATCGGAACTTTTAAAAGTCTGCTCCACTGAGGGACGTCACTCTGGTGGCTAAGCGGGGGGTGGAACCCTCCGGGACAGTGTGGTCTCAGGACCCACGGGTCACAGAAAGACCGGGGGTGCCTGAGTGTGGCAGAGCTCCCAGGTAATAGAGCAGGGAAGCCGGCTGCGGAGGCGGAGCCCAGGTGCGGGCTCTCAGCTCGGGGTTGCCATAAACCGTGATCCGCGGCACAGTCGGGCCACTGCTCCTCCAGCAGGGACCCAGCAAGCGTCAGATCTGGGGAGACTCACCTTCCTCCCCCGGGAGGAGCCGCGCGGGAGTGCACCGCAGGGATCTGCTGGGTTTGGAGACTCCACCCGGGGTCGGGTGCCAGAGATAGAAACGCGTGGTCACAGGCCGGGTGAGCACGGAGTGCGGCCAGAGACTGGGGAGACGGGAGTGACTGACGGCTTTTCTCTGGGGGCTCACTGAGAAGCGGGACCCCGAGTTCTCGGCTCCTCCGTGGCGGAGATTGGGAGGCCGCCATTTTCACTCTCCGCCTCCAAAGCTGTACGGAAAGCTCGCAGGGAACAAAAGCCCCGGAGAGCAAACCCGAGCAGATGACTTAGCCGGGAGGGGGCAAGGGCGGGGCAATTCCGCCTCCGGCAGAGACATTTGGAAACCACGGCAACAGGCCCCTCCCCAGAAGATCAGCGAGAACAGCCAGCCAAGACCAAGTTTACCGATCAATGAGAACGGCAGAACTCCAGCGCTAGGGTACTACTGCACATAGAATTCATGGCTTTTAGACCATGATTCTTTAGTCTTTCAAAGTTAATTTTTTTTTAACTCTCTTTTTTTCTTTTTTCTTGAATTTTTCTTTTTCCCTTTTTCAACCAACATCTTATCAATCCCTTTTTTAAAAAAACATTTTTATTTTTCATTTTTAGAGTCATATTCTATCCCTTCATAGTAGTTACCCGTATTTTTGGCATATATATATAAGTTGTTCTCTCTTTAAAATTTTGAGATAGTTTCTTCTAACAGATTAAAATATACCCTAAATCTCTAGTATATGCTGTTTGCTATTCCCCTGCCTGATCACATTCTCTCCCTTTTTTCTTTTTTCTTTTTTTAAATCCTCTTTTTTTCAAACTTCTTATCAATTCCTTTTATAAAATTTTTTATAATTTCCATCTTTACAGTCATATTCCATCGTTCATCATATCAACCCTTATTTTTGTACATATATAAGTTTTTCTTCCTTTAAAATTTTGGGAGGCACTTTCTTCTAAAAGACCAAAATACATCCCAAATCTAGTGTGTGGCACTGATCTATATACCAGCCTGATCATATTTGATCACATTCTGGTTTTGTGTTGTTGTTGTTTTGTTTTGTTTGTTTTTGTTTGTTTTTATCTTTATCATTTTCTTCTTTTTCTTTTTTCTCTCTTTCCATTTCTTTTTCCACTGCTTCAGGTCTTTTGTGATTTGTTTAGAGTATATTTTCTGGGGACATTGTTACTCTGCTAGCATTTTGTTCTCTCATTAATCTATTCTCCTCTGCACAAAATGACAAGACGGAAAAAATCACCTCAACAAAAAGAACAAGAGGTAGTACCGACTGCCAGGGACGTACTCAATATGGACATTAGTACGATGTCAGATCGAGAGTTCAGAATCATCACTTTAAAGATACTAGCTGGGCTTGAAAAAAATATGGAAGTTATTAGAGAAACCCTTTCTGGAGAAGGAAAAGAACTAAAATCCAACCAAGTAGAAATCAAAAAGGCTATTAATGAGGTACAATCAAAAATGGGGGCACTAACTGCTAGAATAAATGAGGCAGAAGAGAGAATCAGTAATATAGAAGACCAAATGATGGAAAATAAAGAAGCTGAGAAAAAGAGAGATAAACAACTACTGGATCACGAGGGCAGAATTCGAGAGATAAGCGATACCATAAGACGAAACAACATTAGAATAATTGGGATCCCAGAAGAAGAAGAAAGAGAGAGAGGGGCAGAAGGTATAATGGAGCAAATTATAGCAGAGAACTTCCCTAATTTGGGGAAGGAAACAGGCATCAAAATCCAGGAAGCACAGAGAACCCCTCTCAAAATCAATAAAAATAGGTCAACACCCCAATATCTAATAGTAAAACTTACGAGTCTCATAGACAAAGAGAAAATCCTGAAAGCAGCTCGGAAGAAGACATATGTAACCTACAAAGGTAGAAACATTAGATTGGCAACAGACCTATCCACAGAGACCTGGCAGGCCAGAAAGGACTGGCAGGATAGATTCAGAGCACTAAATGAGAAAAATATGCAGTCAAGAATACTCTATCCAGCTAGGCTGTCATAGAAAATTGAAGGAGAGATAAAAAGCTTCCAGGACAAACAAAAACTAAAGGAATTTGCAAACACATAACCACCCCTACAAGAAATATTGAAAGGGGTCCTCTAAGCAAAGAGAGAGCCTAAAAGCAACATAGACCAGAAAGGAACACAGACAATATACGGTAACAGTCACCTTACACGCAATACAATGGCACTAAATTCCTATCTTTCAATAGTTACCCTGAATGTAAATGGGCTCAATGCCCCAATCAAAAGACACAGGCTATCAGACTGGATTAAAAAACAAGACCCATCGATATGCTGTCTGCAAGAGACTCATTTTAGAACCAAAGACACCCCCAGATTGAAAGTGAGGGGGTGGAAAACCATTTACCATGCTAATGGACACCAAAAGAAAGCTGGGGTGGCAATCCTATCAGACAAATTAGATTTTAAACCAAAGACTGTAATAAGAGATGAGGAAGGACATTATATCCTACTTAAAGGATCTATCCAACAAGAAGATCTAACAATTGTAAATATCTATGCCCCTAACATGGGAGCAGCCAATTATATAAGGCAATTAATAACAAAAGCAAAGAAACACATCGACAACAATACAATAATAGTGGGGGACTTTAACACCCCACTCACTGAAATGGACAGATCATCTAAGCAAAAGATCAACAAGGAAATAAAGACTTTAAATGACACACTGAACCAAATGGACTTCACAGACATATTCAGAACATTCCACCCCAAAGCAACGGAATACACATTCTTCTCTAGTGCCCATGGAACATTCTCCAGAATAGATCACATCCTAGGACATAAATCAGGTCTCAACAGGTACCAAAAGATTGGGATCATTCCTTTTCTATTTTCAGACCACAATGCTTTGAAACTAGAACTCAATCACAATAGGAAAGTTGGAAAGAACTCAAATACATGGAGGCTAAAGAGCATCCTACTGAAGAATGAATGGGTCAACCAGGAAATTAAAGAAGAATTAAAAAAATACATGGAAACCAATGAAAATGAAAACACAACTATTCAACATCTTTGGGATGCAGCAAAGGCAGTCCTAAGAGGAAAGTATATAGCAATACAAGCCTTTCTCAAGAAACAAGAAAGGTCTCAAGTACACAACCTAACCCTATACCTAAAGAGGCTGGAGAAAGAACAGCAAATAAAGCCTAAACCCAGCAGGAGAAGAGAAATCATAAAGATCAGAGCAGAAATCAATGAAATAGAAACTCAAAGAACAGTAGAACAGATCAACGAAACTAGGACCTGGTTCTTTGAAAGAATTAACAAGATTGATAAACCTATGGCCAGACTTACCAAAAGAAAAGAGAAAGGACCCAAATCAACAATATCATGAATGAAAGAGGAGAGATCACAACCAACACCAAAGAAATACAAACAATTATAAGAACATATTATGAGCAACTCTATGCCAGCAAATTAGATAACCTGGAAGAAATGGAGGCATTCCTAGAGATGTATCAACTACCAAAACTGAACCAGGAAGAAATAGAAAACCTGAACAGACCTAGAACCACTAAGGAAATTGAAGCAGTCATCAAAAATCTCCCAAAAAAACAAAAGCCCAGGGCCAGATGGCTTCCCAGGGGAATTCTACCAAACATTTCAAGAAGAATTAATACCTATTCTTCTGAAACTGTTCCAAAAAATAGAAATGGAAGGAAAACTTCCAAACTCATTTTATGAGGCCAGCATTACCTTGATCCCAAAACCAGACAAAGACCCCATCAAAAAGGAGGATTACAGACCAATATCCCTGATGAACATGGATGCAAAAATTCTCACCAAAATACTAGCCAATAGGATCCAACAGTACATTAAAAGGATTATTCACCACGACCAAGTGGGATTTATCCCTGGGCTGCAAGGTTGGTTCAACATCCGCAAATCAATCAGTGTGATACAATACATTAACAAAAGAAAGAACAAGAATCGTATGATCCTCTCAATAGATGCAGAAAAAGCTTTTGACAAAGTACAGCATCCTTTCTTGATCAAAACTCTTCAGAGTATAGGGATCGAGGGTACATACCTCAATATCATAAAAGCCATCTATGAAAAACCTACAGCGAATATCATTCTCAATGGGCAAAAACGGAGAGCTTTCCCCCTAAGGTCAGGAACGCGGCAGGGATGTCCACTATCACCACTGCTATTCAACATAGTATTGGAAGTCCTAGCCACAGCAATCAGACAACAAAAAGAAAGAAAAGGCATCCAAATCGGCAAAGAAGAAGTCAAACTCTCACTCTTTGCAGATGATATGATACTTTATGTGGAAAACCCCAAAGACTCCACCCCAAAACTGCTAGAACTCATACAGGAATCCAGTAAAGTGGCAGGATATAAAATCAATGCACAGAAGTCAGTGGCATTCCTATACACCACCACCAAGACAGAAGAAAGAGAAATTAAGGAGTCGATCCCATTTACAATTGCACCCAAAACCATAAGATACCTAGGAATAAATCTAACCAAAGAGACAAAGGATCTGTACTCAGAAGACTATAAAATACTCATGAAAGAAATTGAGGAAGACACAAAGAAATGGAAAAACATTCCATGCTCATGGATTGGAAGAACAAATATTGTGAAGATGTCAATGCTACCTAGAGCAATCTACACATTTAATGCAATCCCCATCAAAATACCATCCAGTTTTTTCAAAGAAATGGAACAAATAATCCTAAAATTTGTATGGAACCAGAAAAGACCCCGCATAGCCAGAAGAATATTGAAAAAGAAAAGCAAAGGTGGCGGCATCACAATTCCGGACTTCCAGCTCTATTACAAAGGTGTCATCATCAAGACAGCATGGTACTGGCACAAAAACAGACACATAGATCAATGGAACAGAATAGAGAGCCAGAAATGGACCCTCAACTCTGTGGTCAACTCATCTTTGACAAAGCAGGAAAGAATGTCCAATGGAACAAAGACAGTCTCTTCAACAAATGGTGTTGGGCCAATTGGATAGCCACATGCAGAAGAATGAAACTGGATCATTTCCTTACACCACACAAAAAATAGACTCCAAATGGTTGAAAGATCTCAATGTGAGACAGGAGTCCATCAAAATCCTAAAGGAGAACACAGGCAGCAACCTCTTTGACCTCAGCCGAAGCAACTTCTTCCTAGAAACATCGCCAAAGGCAAGGGAAGCAAGGGCAAAAATGAACTATTGGGACTTCATCAAGATAAAAAGCTTTTGCAAAGCAAAGGAAACAGTCAACAAAACCAAAAGACAACCGACAGAATGGGAGAAGATATTTGCAAATGACATATCAGATAAAGAGCTAGTATCCAAAATCTATAAAGAACTCATCAAACTCAACACACAAAGAACAAAGAATCCAATCAAGAAATGGGCAGAAGACATGAACAGATATTTTTCCAAAGAAGACATCCAAATGGTCAACAGACACACGAAAAAGTGCTCAATATCGCTCGGCATCAGGGAAATCCAAATCAAAACCTCAATGACATACCACCTCACACCAGTCAGAATGGCTAAAATGAACAAGTCAGGAAACGACAGATGTTGGCGGGGATGCGGAGAAAGGGGAACCCTCCTACACTGTTGGTGGGAATACAAGCTGGTGCAGCCACTCTGGAAAACAGTATGGAGGTTCCTCAAAAAGTTGAAAATAGAGCTACCATATGATCCAGCAATTGCACTACTGGGTATTTACCCCAAAGATACAAAAGTAGGGATCTGAAAGGGTACGTGCACCCCGATGTTTATAGCAGCAATATCCACAATAGCCAAACTGTGGAAAGAGCCAAGATGTCCATTGACAGATGAATGGATAAAGAAGAGGTGGTATATATATACAATGGAATATTATGCAGCCATCAAAAGGAATGAGATCTTGCCATTTGCAACGACATGGATGGAACTGGAGGGTATTATGTTGAGTGAAATAAGTCAAACAGAGAAAGACATGTATCATATGATCTCACTGATATGAGGAATTCTTAATTGCAGGAAACAAACTGAGGGTTGCTAGAGTGGGGGGTGGAGTGGGAGGGATGGGGTGACTGGGTGATAGACACTGGGGAGGGTATGTGCTCTGGTAAGCGCTGTGAATTGTGCAAGACTGTTGAATCTCAGATCTGTACCTCTGAAACAAATAATGCAATATATGTTAAAAAAGAAAAAAAAGAAGGTAGCGGGAGGGGAAGAATGAAGCGGGGGAAATCGGAGGGGTAGACGAATCATGAGAGACGATGGACTCTGAAAAACAAACTGAGGGTTCTAGAGGGGAGGGGGGTGGGAGGATGGGTTAGCCTGGTGGTGGGTATTGAGGAGGGCATATTCTGCATGGAGCACAGGGTGTTATGCACAAACAATGAATCATGGAACACTTCATCTAAAACTAATGATGTAATGTATGGGGATTAACATAAGAATAAAAAAATATATATATATATATAAAAAGAAGAGGATTAATGGCAGAAAGATTACATAATGGTGCAGAGCAAGGCCATCCATGCCAAGACTAGAAAAGATACCCCAGATTAATGGGATTGCAGGAAATCTCTATGGGAAGCATTAACTAAATAGTGTGTAACCCTCAGAAAGATTAAACTTGAGTCTTACACTTCTACCGAGCACAACCTCATACTGAAAGTTGACAGTGAAGGGAAACCTTGATAGATGCAGATCCAAGAATATGGGAACCTGGACTCCCTTTCCCAGGACACTCTATAGAGAGGCAGCAAGCCTAAAGGAGATTTAGAAACGTCTTCAATGGGTGTCTAGACAAATGGGACTGAGAGAGCCTTACCGAGTAACTGGACCAGAGAGTGGAAAAGAACAAGAAGATTATTTCCCTGTATCCACAAGTGGTACAGAAAGAGCCAAACTGAAAGTGGCTTGTAGTTGGGAGTGGAACTTGGCTATGACTCCTGGGGACCAACGAACAGATGGGAACAAGGACAACTTGGAAGATTCCAACGTGCACAGATTACTCAGGCCAAAGTCCCTTTCCTGTGCCTTAGTGGTATATAATCTCCCTGTAATTAGATTGAACTCTGAAGGAAAAGCAAGGATGGAAAAGAAACTGAATGAATTAATTTCCACTACCGAGTAGAGACAAATAAATAGAAAAAAAATTATTTTAACTTTCTAGCCCACCTGAATATGTGGATTCAGATTTTTACTTGCCACATCAGCTCTATTACAAAATTGATTAGTTGTGTACAAACAGCAAAGCTGCAAAATAACAATCATCAGCTGCAAATACAGCCATGTTCTTATTTCTAAGCCCAGAAAATAAGGTCTTCAGACTGCCATCAAATTAGGGAAACTTTAGGGGAAAAAAATCTTTAACAGTAATTTTGAAAGTTAAGAATTTTATAGTTATTTGTGTGTATTAATAGTGCTGAAGTATGCATAATTAACTTATAAAGTCTCCATCTCTAAAATTATGCTGTAGCATATCTTAAAGAACTGTACTATACTTGTTTGGTTTCCTAGTCACAGATCCAAATTTTCACAAAGAATGAGAATTTTGCAGTAGTTAATGTGAAAAAGAGACTTGCAGCTTCAGAAACAGGGTTATTTTAAAAGCTTTTGGCAGATATGATTAACTGAAAGACTGATTTAGGTAAGCATTCATTCCAGTTTGGAGTAGGATTTAGTACAGCCATATTCCAAAGACTGAATTACTTTGCTGACCCCATTCTACATCTGCTTTCTTCATGACACATGGCCCTAAAACTCTGCTTCCTTCCATCAGAGTTATTATTCAATGAAGGTCTGCACTCCATCTTAGGCTGTCATTCTGTTAAATCAGAGGTATTATCTGACTGTGCTCACCCTAATAACTCCAAGTCTAAATTAGTTAATATTTGCTAAATCAGTTAATATATTCATGAACTATTCATCTTACCAGTTTGCTTTTCAAATACAGACAGTCCCCAACTTACGATGGTTCAACTTACGATTTTTCAACTTCATGATGGTGCAAAAGCGCATTCAGTAGAAACCATTCTTTGAATTTTGAATTTGGATCTTTCCCCAGGCTCGTGAGATGCAGTATGAATGATATTCTTTTGTGATGCTGAGCAGTGGTAGAGAGCACCTCTGGGTCGGCCACCAATGACAAGGGAAAACAACCAATCCACTTAGAACCATTCTGTACCCATTCAACCATTCTGTTTTTCACTTTCAGTATAGTATTCAATAAATTGCATGAAACTGTCAACACTTAATTATAAAAGAGGCTTTGTGTTAGATGATTTCACCCAAGTGTAAGCTAATGGAAGTGTTCTGAGCACTTTTAAGGTAGGCTAGGCTAAGCTGTGATGTTCGGTAGGTTAGGTGTAGTAAATGCATTTTCAACTTCTGATATTTTCAAATTACGAAGGGTTTATCTGGACACAACTCCATCACCAGTCGAGGAAGATCTGTATAGTACTTGGCAAGAAATTATTCTACCTCCACTTCTTCCCCCATTTTGTGTTCTTTTGTTCCTTTTGGGGGAATAGATGTAATGATACCAAACTAATTCCACAAACCTTTTGTTTTTCTGACTCATTTCCTTTCCTCTGGGCTAAGAAAGCAGAATAATCAGAATAAGATGAATGTCTTGTGTCCCCATCAATGCCAGTTATAAGTCTCTGGAAGTGTTCTCAGCTTGGACTGCTCTCTCAGGTGTCTTATTAATATGGCCACTTGGTGATGGCACCTATGATGGAGTTCTGAACTTTAATGGTCATCTCAAGGTTGTGGAGCAGGATACACACTCTACAGCCTATCTTAGAAAAGGACAAGAGTTCCCCCAGGGTCCAGATTTGATATTAAAAATTACTCCTGGCTGGCTGGCTAATGAGGTAAGAACAAATCCATCTGTACTGATATACCATAACCTCTTTATGGTAGTGTATCTACAGAAATTGCTCCCAGAGTAAACTCCTTACGATAATGCAGTGAAAGAGGCTGTGACAGAACCTATATAATGCTAAAAACAACCTTTGGTAAGTGAGAAACACACAGCAATACTCTGAAGAACCAAAGATGCAGCTATCTGATTTCCTAAGTGTAGTAATAACATGGAACTATCAGAGGACCTGGATAAAGTTGGTCAGTTCAGGCATAAAACAAAACAAAGCAAAACAAACAAACAAACAAAAACCTCATTTGGCTACTTTGTTTTTCTTACTAAATTGCCTGAATGCACCAGACACACTGGTGTTAAATGACAATGTATATTCTAAAAGGTTTGGAATTGTATTCTAAGCCTTCCTTGTCCTTTTTCTTTTAATGTAGTTGCTCAGCTGTTTACTGAAATGTTCAAAATGACTAGGTATTGGGCGCCTGGGTGGCTCAGTCGGTTAAGCGACTGCCTTCGGCTCAGGTCATGATCCTGGAGTCCCGGGATCGAGTCCCACATCGGGCTCCCTGCTTGGCGGGGAGTCTGCTTCTCCCTCTCCCCCTCCCCCTGCTTGTGTTCCCTCTCTCGCTATGTCTCTCTCTGTCAAATAAATAAATAAAATCTTAAAAAAAAAAAAATGACTAGGTATTGGAGCGGAGCAAGATGGCAGAGGAGTAGGAGACCTGGATTTCGTCTGGTTTCAGGAATTCAGCTGGATAGGGATCAAACCATTCTGAACACCTACGAACGCAACAGGAGATCGAAGAAAAGAATAGCAACAACTCTCTGAACAGAAAAGCGACCACTTTCTGGAAGGTAGGATGTGTGGAGAACTGAATCTGAGGTGATATTCAGGAGGATAGACGGTGGGGGAGGGGGCCTCCGTCAGCCACTTCTGGCAAGTGATAGAGCCGCGGAGCACAAAATCAGAACTTTTAGAAGTCGGCTCCGCTAAGGGATGTCACTCCAGTGGCTAAGCCGGGGGTGGAACCCTCATGGGATAGGGTGGTCTCGGGACCCTTGGGGTCACAGAAAGACTGGGGGTGCCTGAGTGCAGATCTCCAAGGTTTCGGAGTGGGGAAGCCGGCTGCAGAGATGGAGCCGAGGCACGGGCTCTAGGCTTGGGGTTGCCATAAACCGTGATCCGTGGCACAGTCGGGCCACTGCTCCTCCAGCAGGGACCCAACAAGCAGCAGATCCAGGGAGACTCCCCTTCCTCCCCCAGGAGGAGCGGCGCGAGAGAACACCACAGGGATCTGCTGGGTTTGGAGACTCCACATGGGGTCGTGTGCAAGAGATAGAAACGTGCGGTCACAGGCCGGGTGAGCACGGAGTGCGGCCGGAGACCGAGGAGACGGGAGTGACTGACTGCTTTTCTCTGGGGGTGCACTGAGGAGGGGGGCCCCGAGTTCTCGGCTCCTCCAGGGCAGAGATTGGGAGGCCGCCATTTTCACTCTCGTCCTCCAAAGCCCAACGGAAAGCTTGCAGGGAACAAAAGCTCCCAAGAGCAAACCCGAGCAGATTACTTAGCCTGGATTGGCAAGGGCGGGGCAATTCCGCCTCCAGCAAAGACATTTGGGAACCATGGCAACAGGCCCCTCCCCCAGAAGACCAGCAAGAACAGCCAGTCAAGACCAAGTTTACCGATCGGCGAGAGCGGCAGAACTCCATCGCTAGGGGAATAATGCACATAGAATCCATGGCTTTTTTACCATGATTCTTTAGTCTTTCAAAGTTAATTTTAACTTTTTTTTTTTTTTGAATTTTTCTTTTTTCCTTTTTCAACCAACATCTTATAAATTCCTTTTTTAAAAAACATTTTTATTTTTCATTTTTAGAGTCATATTCTATCCCTTCATAGTAGTTACCCTTATTTTTGGCATATATATATATAAGTTGTTCTCTCTTTAAAATTTTGAGATAGTTTCTTCTAACAGATCAAAATATACCCTAAATCTTTAGTGTATGGTTTTGTTCTACTCTCCTGCCTGATCACATTCTCTCCCCTTTTTTTTTTTTAAATCCTCTTCTTTCTTTTTTCAAACAACTTATCAATTCATTTTATAAAATTTTTTATAATTTTCATCTTTACAGTCATATTCCATCCCTTCATCATATCAACCCTTATTTTTGTACGTATATAAGTTTTTCTTTCTTTAAAAATTTGGGAGGCACTTTCTTCTAACAGACCAAAATACACACAAAATCTAGTGTGTGGCACTGATCTATGCACCAGCCTGATCATCTTTGATCATATTCTGTTTTTTTTGTTTTGTTTTGTTCTGTTTTTGTTTCTTTTTATCTTTTTCTTTTTCTTTTTTCTTTCTTTCCCTTTCTTTTCTCCCGGCTTCAGGTCTTTTCTGATTTGTTTAGAGTATATTTTCTGGGGACATTGTTACCCTGTTAGCATTTTGTATTCTCATTAATCTATTCTCCTCTAGACAAAATGACAAAACAGAAAAAATCACCTCAACAAAAAGTATGAGAGGTAGTACCGACTGCCAGGGACCTACTCAATACAGACATCAGTACGATGTTGGATCTAGAGTTTAGAATCATCATTTTAAAGATACTAGCTGGGCTTGAAAAAAGCATGGAAGTTATTAGAGAAACCCTTTCTGGAGAAGGAAAAGAACTAAAATCTAACCAAGTCGAAATCAAAAAGGCTATTAATGAGGTGCAATCAAAAATGGGGGTGCTAACTGCTAAGATAAATGAGGCAGAAGAGAGAATTAGTGATATAGAAGACCAAATGATGGAAAATAAAGAAGCTGAGAAAAAGAGAGATAAACAACTACTGGATCACGAGGGCAGAATTCGAGAGATAAGTGATACCATAAAACAAAACAATATTAAAATATTTGGGATCCCAGAAGAAGAAGAAAGAGAGGGGCAGAAGGTATATTGGAGCAAATTATAGCACAGAACTTCCCTAATTTGGGGAAGGAAACAGGCATCAAAATCCAGGAGGCACGGAGAACTCCCCTCAAAATCAATAAAAATAGGTCAACACCCCGATATCTAATAGTAAAACTGACGAGTCTCAGAGACAAGGAGAAAATCCTGAAAGCAGCTCAGGAGAAGAGATATGTAACCTACGATGGTAGAAACATTAGATTGGCAACAGACCTATCCACAGAGACCTGGCAGGCCAGAAAGGACTGGCATGATAGACTCAGAGCACTAAATGAGAAAAATATGCAGCCAAGAATACTATATCCAGCTAGGCTGTCACTGAAAATAGAAGGAGAGATAAAAAGCTTCCAGGACAAACAAAAACTAAAGGAATTTGCAAACACAAAACCAGCCCTACAAGAAATATTGAAAGGGGTCCTCTAAGCAAAGAGAGAGAGCCTAAAAGCAACATAGACAGGAAAGGAACACAGACAATATACAGTAACAGTCACCTTACAGGCAATACAATGGCACTAAATTCCTATCTTTCAATAGTTACCCTGAATGTAAATGGGATAAATGCCCCAATCAAAAGACACAAGCTATCAGATTGGATTAAAAAACAAGACCCATCAATATGCTGTCTGCAAGAGACTCATTTTAGACCCAAAGACACCCCCAGATTGAAAGTGAGGGGGTGGAAAACCATTTACCATGCTAATGGACATTAAAAGAAAGCTGGGGTGGAAATCCTTATATCAGACAAATTAGATTTTAAACCAAAGACTGTAATAAGACATAAGGAAGGACACTATATCCTACTTAAAGGGTCTATCCAACAAGATCTAACAATTGTAAATATCTATGCCCCTAACATGGGAGCAGCCAATTATATAAGGCAATTAATAACAAAAGCAAAGAAACACATCAACAACAATACAATAATAGTGGGGGACCTTAACACCCCACTCACTGAAATGGACAGATCATCTAAGCAAAAGATCAACAAGGAAATAAAGACTTTAAATGACACACTGAACCAAATGGACTTCACAGACATATTCAGAACATTCCATCCCAAAGCAACAGAATACACATTCTTCTCGAGTGCCCATGGAAGATTCTCCAGAATCGATCACATCCTAGGTCACAAATCAGGTCTCAACCAGTACCAAAAGACTGGGATCATTCCCTGCCTATTTTCAGACCACAATGCTTTGAAACTAGAACTCAATCACAAGAGGAAAGTCGGAAAGAACTCAAATACATGGAGGCTACAGAGCATCCTACTGAAGAATGAATGGGTCAACCAGGAAATTAAAGAAGAATTAAAAAATACATGGAAACCAATGAAAATGAAAACACAACTGTTCAACATCTTTGGGATGCAGCAAAGGCAGTCCTAAGAGGAAAGTATATAGCAATACAAGCCTTTCTCAAGAAACAAGAAAGGTCTCAAGTACACAACCTAACCCTATACCTAAAGGAGCTGGAGAAAGAACAGCAAATAAAGCCTAAACCCAGCAGGAGAAGAGAAATCATAAAGATCAGAGCAGAAATCAATGAAATAGAAACTCAAAGAACAGTAGAACAGATCAACGAAACTAGGACCTGGTTCTTTGAAAGAATTAACAAGATTGATAAACCCCTGGCCGGATTTATCAAAAAGAAAAGAGAAAGGACCCAAATCAACAAAATCATGAATGAAAGAGGAGAGATCACAACCAACACCAAAGAAATACAAACAATTATAAGAACATATTATGAGCAACTCTGTGCCAGCAAATTAGATAACGTGGAAGCAATGGAGGCATTCCTAGAGATGTATCAACTACCAAAACTGAACCAGGAAGAAATAGAAAACCTGAACAGACCTGTAACCACTAAGGAAATTGAAGCAGTCATCAAAAATCTCCCAACAAACAGAAGCCCAGGGCCAGATGGCTTCCCAGGGGAATTCTACCAAACATTTCAAGAAGAATTAATACCTATTCTTCTGAAACTGTTCCAAAAAATAGAAATGGAAGGAAAACTTCCAAACTCATTTTATGAGGCCACCATTACCTTGATCCCCAAACCAGACAAAGACTGCATCAAAAAGGAGAATTACAGACCAATATCCTTGATGAACATGGATGCAAAAATTCTCACCAAAATACTAGCCAATACAATCCAACAGTACATTAAAAGGATTATTCACCACGACCAAGTGGGATTTATCCCTGGGCTGCAAGGTTGGTTCAACATCCGCAAATCAATCAACGTGATACAATACATTAACAAAAGAAAGAACAAGAATCGTATGATCCTCTCAATCAATGCAGAAAAAGCATTTGACAAAGTACAGCATCCTTTCTTGATCAAAACTCTTCAGAGTATAGGCATAGAGGGTACATACCTCAATATCATAAAAGCCATCTATGAAAAACCTACAGTGAATATCATTCTCAATGGGGAAAAACGGAGAGCTTTCCCCCTAAGTTCAGGAACGCGGCAGGGATGTCCACTATCACCACTGCTATTCAACATAGTATTGGAAGTCCTAGCCACAGCAATCAGACAACAAAAAGAAATAAAAGGCATCCAAATCGGCAAAGAAGAAGTCAAACTCTCACTCTTTGCAGATGAGATGATACTTTATGTGGAAAACCGAAAAGACTCCACCCCAAAACTGCTAGAACTCATACAGGAATTCA
Organism: Neomonachus schauinslandi; assembly: GCF_002201575.2. Classification (NCBI taxonomy): domain Eukaryota; kingdom Metazoa; phylum Chordata; class Mammalia; order Carnivora; family Phocidae; genus Neomonachus; species Neomonachus schauinslandi. Next base: position 101,305,723 of record NC_058419.1, read on the forward strand.
GTCAAGTGGCAGGATATAAAATCAATGCACAGAAGTCAGTGGCATTCCTATACACCAACAACAAGACAGAAGAAAGAGAAATTAAGGAGTCGATCCCATTTACAATTGCACCCAAAACCATAAGATACCTAGGAATAAATCTAACCAGAGAGGCAAAGGGTCTGTACTCAGAAAACTATAAAATACTCATGAAAGAAACTGAGGAAGACACAAAGAAATGGAAAAATGTTCCATGCTCATGGATTGGAAGAACAAATATTGTGAAGATGTCAATGCTACCTAGAGCAATCTACACACTCAGTGCAATCCCTATCAAAATACCATCCACTTTTTTCAAAGAAATGGAACAAATAACCCTAAAATTTGTATGGAACCAGAAAAGACCCCGCATAGCCAGAGGAATGTTGAAAAAGAAAAGCAAAGCTGGCGGCACCACAATTCCGGACTTCTAGCTCTATTACAAAGCTGTCATCATCAAGACAGCATGGTACTGGCACAAAAACAGACACATAGATCAATGGAACAGAATAGAGAGCCCAGAAATGGACCCTCACCTCTATGGTCAACTAAACTTTGACAAAGCAGGAAAGAATGTCCAATAGAAAAAAGACAGTCTCTTCAACAAATGGTGTTGGGAAAATTGGACAGCCACATGCAGAAGAATGAAACTGGACCATTTCCTTACATCACACACAAAAATAGACTCAAAATGGTTGAAAGACCTCAATGTGAGACAGGAGTCCATCAAAATCCTAAAGGAGAACACAAGCAGCCACCTCTTCGACCTCAGCCGCAGCAACTTCTTCCTAGAAACATCGCCAAAGGCAAGGGAAGCAAGGGCAAAAGTGAACTATTGGGACTTCATCAAGATAAAAAGCTTTTGCACACCAAAACAACAGTCAACAAAACCAAAAGACAACCGACAGAATGGGAGATGGTATTTGCAAATGACGTATCCAATAAAGGGCTAGTATCCAAAATCTATAAAGAACTCATCAAACTCAACACCCAAAGAACAAAGAATCCAATCAAGAAATGGGCAGAAGACATGAACAGACATTTTTCCAAAGAAGACATCCAAATGGCCAACAGACACACGAAAAAGTGCTCAACATCGCTCGGCATCAGGGAAATCCAAATCAAAACCTCAATGAGATGCCACCTCACACCAGTCAGAATGGCTAAAATTAACAAGTCAGGAAAGGACAGATATTGGCAGGGATGCGGAGAAAGGGGAACCCTCCTACACTGTTGGTGGGAATACAAGCTGGTGCAGCCACTCTGGAAGACAGTATGGAGGTTCCTCAAAAAGTTGAAAATAGAGCTACCATACGATCCAGCAATTGCACTACTGGGTATTTACCCCAAAGATACAAATGTAGGGATCCGAAGGGGTACGTGCACCCCGATGTTTATAGCAGCAATGTCCACAAAAGCCAAGATGTGGAAAGAGCCAAGATGTCCATCGACAGATGAATGGATAAAGAAGATGTGGTATATATATACAATATTATGAATATTATGCAGCCATCAAAAGGAATGAGATCTTGCCATTTGCAACGACGTGGATGGAACTGGAGGGTGTTATGCTGAGAGAAATAAGTCAATCAGAGAAAGACATGTATCATATGACCTCACTGATATGAGGAATTCTTAATCTCAGGAAACAAACTGAGGGTTGCTGGAGTGGTGGGGGGTGGGAGAGATGGGGTGGCTGGGTGATAGACATTGGGGAGGGTATGTGCTATGGTGAGTGCTGTGAATTGTGCAAGACTGTTGAATCACAGATCTGTACCTCTGAAACAAAAAATGCAATATATGTTAAGAAAAAACAAAAAGAAGAAGAAGATAGCAGGAGGGGAAGAATGAAGGGGGGGGGAATCGGAGGGGGAGATGAACCATGAGAGACAATGGACTCTGAAAAACAAAGTGAGGGTTCTAGAGGGGAGGGAGGTGGGAGGATGGGTTAGCCTGGTGATGGGTATTAAAGAGGGCAAGTTCTGCATGGAGCACTGGGTGTTATGCACAAACAATGAATCATGGAACACTACATCAAAAACTAATGATGTAATGTATGGTGATTAACGTAATAAAAAAATTTTTTAAAAATGACTAGGTATTGTAGAAATGAACAGAAATATATACCTGTCCATATCAATTTCTATCTCATCTATTCAGTTATATATCTCTCTATATGTATACTACATATGATCTCTCCAGAAAAGATCTGTGATTTAATTACTAGTCCCATGCCTTCCTTCCAATTACCTCCAGGCTGCTAAAGATTCCATCAGGGATTTTTATGATCCCTGTGTGGACCATTTAGGGCATACAACTGTGGCCTTTTAAATAGCTCACTTCACTGCTCTCTAGCAACGTTAGCCTGAGCAAGACAAAGCTTTGAAAGGCAGCTAGGCAACACCATCTTCATTCCAAGTGTTAATTTGATATCTGCATAATTTACTCTCCTGTGTTCTAAATACCAAACCCTGTTTCCAGAAGTTAATTGGTTTTCTTTCTTTTTTGTTTTTATTTTTCTTTAATTTAGATATATTAACAGATTTTGCTTGCATTTTAATTTTCTCGGTTTTGGCAAGGTCCACATTTCAATTATAATTATTTGGGTTCACCACGGGATTTATATATTTTAAAGATTATATTAATTAGCTCTCAAGCAAAAAATAAATTTTATTCCTCATCTAGAGTATTCTCAGCAAGCATATCCAAATGACTTTCATACAGTTTCAGGGCATTAGTAATTCACAGAACAGCCGGGACCATTGTGTTTTTTATTAAAAAGCCATTGCATTGGGCGCCTGGGTGGCTCAGTTGGTTAAGTGACTGCCTTCGGCTCAGGTCATGATCCTGGAGTCCCGGGATTGAGTCCCGCATCGGGCTCCCTGCTCGGCAGGGAGCCTGCTTCTCCCTCTGACCCTCCCCCCTCTCATGTGCTCTCTCTCTCTCATTCTCTCTGTCTCAAATAAATAAATAAAATCTTAAAAAAAAAAAAGCCATTGCATTGGTGTTAATTTACTTAATTTGTAGGATCAAAGATGATTTAGACCTAAGTATAAACATATACAGCCTTTCCCTCCCTCCCTCCCTAACACACACACACACACACACACACACACACACATTTTACTCGGGGTAACACTGGTCCTAGCATTATAATAGCTATAAGCCATTGTTTTTATACTAAGCAGTTATTGAGATAAAAATGGGATAACTCTAACCAGCTACCATAAAAAACAAAAACAAAAACACTTGAACTTTAACACTCTTAAAGTCCTCCTGACCCAATCATCTGGGGCCTTCTGGAGTGTCTCAGGAGTACTCATAGGCATCAGTGTGGCTTTCTCCATGACAACATAGGAATATTTGTTCCCCCTGCTGTAACACCTGCTATTGAAACCTCCCAGAGTGCCTTTCGCTCCCTCAGCCGCAGCTGTTCTGACAGTCGCCACCCACCTCCTGCTGCAAACACTGTGACCGCCATGTCTTATCGCCCATGCTCTGCACTGTCTGACTGTCACACATGATAATATACCCCAGCCCTGGAGAAGCACTGACGGCTGTGGATACTAGGCAGCGTTGAGGTGTAACCCCTGTGCTGGCGCCACAGGGGTCCCTCCCAACCTCTACCTCTTTGTTATGTTCTATTACCAAGTAGTGCCTCCTGTGCTCCGGAGGTCCCGGAGATTTCTGTGAGAAAATTTCCCTTTCGTATGTTATCAACAGAAGCCTCTCTCTGCTAAGGTTCTCTGTCTGCTAGGGTTCTCTCTCTCCTAGGGTTCAGATGTCTGCTCACAGGAAGCAATACACATCGTGCTCTAAGCAATACCAATACCTTCTCTCTTTCTAATGATAGGAGCACCTATAGTGGAGGAAGCTTCTTTTCCCAACTTTTTCTTTCCTTATGATCTGCTGTTTTCCATTTGGCATCCCAGTGTCTCATAGCGATATGCCTCTAAGGACTTGCACCCTGAATATCCCAGGGTCATTTCAGAATGGCAAAGCCAGGGGAGCCTGGGTGGCTCAGTTGGTTAAGCGACTGCCTTCGGCTCAGCTCATGACCCTGGAGTCCCGGGATCGAGTCCCGCATCGGGCTCCCTGCTCGGCAGGGAGTCTGCTTCTCCCTCTGACCCTCCTCCCTCTCATGCTCTCTGTCTCTCATTCTCTCTCTCACAAATAAATAAAATCTTAAAAAAAAAAAAATGGCAAAGCCAGGAGACCTCAGCTCAATGCATAACCTGTTTTACAATAGTGAAGTTGTGTAATATGCAAACTATGTGTGTGTGTGCACATGTGTGTGCCTGTGTGTGTGTGTTTATGCAACACATCAGCAGGAGAGATAGCTATAGTGTAGTAGTTCAAAGCATGTATTCTGGAGCCAGACCGCATGGACTCAAATCCTAGCTCTGTCACTTACTAGCTCTGTGGTCCTAAACAAGCCACTTAGCCTCATGATTCTCAACTTCTAAGTGTGAATAATAATAGCACCCTCTTCCCAGGGTTGTAATGAGATTAGACAAGCTAATCCATGTAAAGTGCTTAGAATATTAGAATAGTCTCTGGCACATAATAAGTGCTATATAAGTGTTAGCTATGATGATAGTAATGGTCCTCTGTGAGTGGTGCAATTATCCATTCTGGTTCTCTAGGTGATGGAGATATAGCTGTGACCTAAATAGATGATGACCTTGACCTATGGAGAGGGCAGGACAATAAACAAATGCACACACACACACACACAATCTCAGAAGTAATAAATGCAGCAAAACAAAAGCTGAAAAATAGAAAGAAGACAAAAAGCACACTATGGGCTAAAGGGATCATTCTGAAGCCATACTCAGCAAGAGAGTCATATTTTGTTTTAAAACAGTTATTTTTGTTGCATATTATTTTTTAACTATATGAGTTTGAAAATATAGATAACACACAGCAAAAGCGTAGTTTTAGTTTCAGCAGATCATCCCAGAAAATTACTGGTCTGGCAATCAAGTCATTGTTTTGGTATATTTTAGATAGCACAGAAAAATAAACGCCGTAGAAATGTTCATGGTGTTCTTAAGAAAGTCTGGGATTGTCATATTTATTTGCTCTTTGACTTATGTTTTCTTGAAAATGGTTTTGCTTCTGTTGAAGATTTAAAGCACAGTGCTAAGACCAGAAACCACCTACTCACACACTAAAACACTGGGAACTGGGACCACCCGTCCCATACGGCTTACTGTCTCCATTAGGGGGTCAGAAAATGACAGCGCACAGGCCAAATCTTGCTCCCTGATTGTTTTTCCTACTGGTTTTTGTATCTAAAGTTTGGAACACAGCCACGCCCATACATCCGTACTCTGACTCCTTTTGCCCTACCACAGAGTTGAGTAGTTCCAACAAAGATCGTATGGCCCAAAGCCTAAAAATCTTTACTATCTGGCCCTTTACAGACCTCTTGTCTACACCGGGATTTCTCACCCTGAGCACTACTGAAATACTGGGCTAGATAATCCTTCCCTGTGAAGGCTGGCTTCCGCGCTGTAGGGTGTTTAGCAGCATCCCTGGTGGACATCTAGTGACTAGATATAAGTATCACCACAGCCCCCACTCCCCTTGAAGCAACTGAAAACGTCTGCAGACTTTGCCAAAACCCCCTGGGAGGCAAAACAGCCACAGGTGAGAACCACTGACATGACTTTACTATTCAGTTGTCCACATTAGTCTAACTTTATTATTCTAGAAGACTCTTGCCCAGGCAAACAATTGTATTGTTCATTACAGGGCTTCCCAAAAGCCCTAACAACTCTTCAGTGGAAAACATAAACAATTTGTACCCTCACCTTGCTGTGCCTCCAGTCCTAAACTAATATACCATGATCCTTAATCATAATCAAGCTTCCACATTTGAAATACCATCTTAAACCAAACTTAAAATTCTTAACAAAAACACAACCTTGTCCTTCTCCCTCTGAGACAAGAACAAACACTGCCAAGGTGGTGATCTCCCTTAAAACAGTAAGCAGTACATGTAGATCTGACTTATCAACAGGCTGTATTGGTGATATTTGGGATGCCAGCATTTAATATGATATAATAAGCACTAAAATTTCAATGCCTTGTGTATATAAAAAAGACTTCTCTTAAAAGACTTGATTTCTATTCAGACAATTATACTTGAGACATCCTTTTCACTTACTAAACACTGTGTTGTGTCTAAACTATTTCTTTTACATTTTAGATTTGTAATTACCTCTGGTCTCACTGCTTTTAGATTTAGAATGAATTTAGAAAAAATACAGACGCCATATTTCCAAATGGAGTATTTTAATGTTATTGGGATTTCCCCAACTAAGTATAATTAAACATATTATGGAGTAAGTTATCTGCATATTGAATTGGCATCCACCCTAACAAAGAGGGAATTGCTGAGATCTAGTCAGGAAGATTGTCTTCCCCTTGAGTAAATAAAAAGGCAAGAAATCCTTTCAGTAAAAACACAATTTGACTGAATAAAAAAAAAAATAATGACTCAAACTGGCCATATTGGGTTAAAATAATGGGATTTTTCATCTATCTGAAGCTAGATAATCAGCATGTTTGTGTTTCTAAGTTTCCCACTGGCTGTTGTAGATGTAGCTTTATGAAATTCATTCCCTGTTTTATTCAGTGCTCAACCCTCAGAGTCAAGAAGTTTCTGGCACATAGTAGGTGTTCAATAAATACTGGACAAATAAAATAAGGTAAATAACTTACTCTATATGTAAAAAGGAATATATGAAATCATACCTGAGAATCTGTCTACAGGCCACAGCCCTTATCTCAGTTTCAACTGCATTAACATCGAAAATCAGGCTCTTACATGAAAGCCTGTGGTGAATGGATAGTCTCTATTTCTTACTTTTCAGAATTTTTCTTAGGCAGAATGTGTCTTCACCTCTGCAGAGCCATCTTAGTATGTAGTGAGAATTTTTTTCATGAATAACTACTAAATTTTGTCAAATGATTTTTCATATGGTATACATTTGAGTCTGTTAATATGATAAAATACATTGGTCTTTGAATGTTGAACCAACTGCATTCTTAGGATAAAGCCCATTTGGTCATGATGTAATATGCACTTTATATGTTGTGTAAATTGATTTGCTAATATTGTATTAATTTTTTGCATTTATGTGTAAATTCTTACATTGCAAGCAGTTTTCCTGTTCCTCTCCCAGGGGCAGAAAGCTTTTGAATAGTGTAACGTCCTGAACCTAATGAAGGGACTCTATAAACATATAGCTAACATCATACTTAATGGTAAATACTGAGTTCTTCTCCCCTACAATTAGAAACAAGTCAACAGTGTCTGTTCTCACCTCTTAAATTGAACATTAACTGGAGGTTCTACCCAGCACAATATGGCAAAGAAAAAAAGAAGGGTACAGATTGGAAAGGAAGAAGCAAAACTGCCTTTATTATCATATGTCATGACTATGAAGAATATCCTTAAGAATCTACAAAAAAAAAAAGTGATTAGAGTGAGTTCACCGAAGCCACAGGATAAAAGGTCAATTCACAAAAATCACATGTTTATTTATGAAAACCAAAGTTTTAAAATACTACTTCCGTAGTATCAAAAATATGAAACTTGGGGCACCTGGGTGCTCAGTCAGTTGAGTGTCCGACTCTTGATTTCGGCTCAGGTCATGATCTCAGTGTTGTGAGATAGAGCCCTGAGTCGGGCTCCAAGCTCAGCGCAGAGTCTGCTTGAGATTCTCTCTCTCTCCCTCTCCCTCTGCCCCTCCCTCACTCCCACACTCAAGTGCACATGTGTGTGCGCGCGCACTCTCTCAAATAAATAAAATCTAAAACAAACCTCTTAAGAATACACTGTATAAAATACATGAAAGACATGTACATTGAAAATGAAGAAGTACTGCTGATAGAAATTAAAGTAGACCTAAATAGATGGAGATACATACTGTATTCATGGATCAGAAAATTCATTACTGGCAAGGAGTCAGTTCTTTCCATCTGATCTCAAAATTCAGTGTAATCCTACCAAATTTTAGAGAAACTGACCAACAATTTTAAAATTTATCTTGAAATGCGTAAGACCTAGAACAGCCAAAATGTTTTCGTGAAAGAAGACAAAATTTGAGTATATATGCTACCTATAAAGTTATGTATCAAACAGAGTTGTACTGACATAAGGATAAACACATCAATCAGTGGAACAGATAGTACAGAAACAGACTCTCACATAGCCAGTTAATTTTCAACACAGGTACAAAAGTAATGCAATGGGGAAAGTAATTTTAAAAATTGGGCTTGCTACCCTTATGTATCTTGGGTCCACAAATAAGAGCTTAGACTATAAATCTTTTATAAGAAACATAGGAGACAATCTTTGTGACCTTGGGTTATCAAATATTCCTTAGAAAAGACAAAGAAATACTAACTATAAAGGGAAAAATGATAACTGGATTTATCAATTTTTTTTTAATTCTGCACTTCAAAAGACAAGACACAGCCTGGGAGAAAATATTTGCATACATATATCTGATAAAGGTCTTGCATCCAGAATACATAAAGAACCCTTGAGCTCAATAATAAAAGACAACGCACTCAATAAAAAAATAAGCAAAATATTTGACCAAACCCTTCACTAAAGAAGACATCTGAATGGCCAATAAGCAAATGCAAGGATACTCAACATACTTAGTCAACATGGAAATGGGAATTAAAAACACAGTGAGACACTGCTACATATTTACTAGAATGGCTAAAATTGTTCTAAAAGGAAAACAAGAAAATAAGCATGGATAACATGGAAAAATTGTAACCCTGTTAATTGGAATGCAAAAAGATTCAGCCACTATGATCATTTCTTACAAAGTTAAAAATATATTTATTCTAAGACTCAACAATCCTACTACTAGATACTTACCCAAGAGAAATGGAAAAAAAAAAAAAAACCTATGTGGAAATGTTCCTAGAAGCTTTATTCATGATAGAACAAAAAACTGGAAACACAAATTTCATCAACTGGTAACCCAATAAACACACTGTTTTAAATCCATACAACACTACAGTACTCAACAATAAAAAGGAACCGTCTATACTGATACATGTAAGAACATGGGCAGCTTTCACATCATTAAGCTAAGTGGAAAAAGCCAGCCACATAAGACTACATTCCCTCTGATTCCATTTAAATGACCTCCTAATAAAGGAAAAAACACAAGGACAGAAAACACAACTGTGGTTTCTAGAGAACTGCAGGTAAGAGGAGGTGTGTTTCTGCAAAGGAAACTTTGCAGAATTATGAAAATGCTCTGTGTTTTGACTGCAGTCATGGTTATACAAGTATATACTTTAAAAGGGTAAATTTTATCATATAAAGTCATACTTCCATGAAAGTTGAAAAAATGTGATAACACCCACTATGGGGTACAAACAGCCAGCTTAGTCCTACTTGATTTTGTGGGTTCAGATAGTGAAATTATGATTTCCACAATAAAGAGTTACTTTAAGAATTTTTTTTCTTTCCAAGGTACAAAAGAACTCTTAGATAATACCACAAAATGGTAACATTTTATACTGGAAGTGAATTTAGAGATTATCCAGGATGAATGAATACCTCAATTTTATAGGTAAGGAAACTAAGACCTAAAGAAGCTGAATGCTCACCCACAAAATCTCAAATCTAAAATCTGGGTAAATTAGCCTCAAAATAATCCTACTAGATTCACCCCAAACTGTAGACAAGCAGTGTAAATAAATAGGTAACGTCAAGAGCTGATGTTACAACTTCAATCTCACTAACAAACAAAAACCACAACAGACCTTTGAAACAATGTGCTAAAATAGCACAATGATTCTGCAGCTTGGGAAGAGAAATAGTTGTATTTCAAGGAAAGGTGCCCTTAACAGATCAGAGAAATAAAGAACTTGAACTATTCTCATTTCTCACTGATATGCGTTCAAATGGCTGACTCGATCTGTCAGTGCATTTTGCCTAATCATATAATACTCTCATAATAACAAAATGGGGAAAGGTGAAGTCAATGATTATTGCACTGTCCACCTTGATGGGTCAGGAGAGTCCAAACTTTTAGATTCAAACCCTTTGAAGTCTACAAGGTGAACATCAGCAGATGTGAACAGAAGCTAAGATGATGCTAGCAGCTAAGAGAGTATTTATTAACCTATGTCCTCCCCTCCCCCATCCTTACTCCTGCTCATTCTCCATTCTTACCACCTAGAACTATTCATGTTGCCAGGCATGATCTCTTTCCCTTGCCACTAATAATGAACATATTTTGTACCTGTGTTTGCAATAGAAACCCAACTAACCAGGGGTTCAAACAATTTGGAAGGTGTGATGGTTAATTTATGGGTCAACTTATCTAGTTTATGGTGCCCAGTTGTTAAACAGTAGTCTAGATATTCCTGTGAGGTTATTTTTTATGTGACTAGCATTTATAATGAGTATACTTTAAATAAAGTATATTGCCCTGCATTAAGTAGGTATGGTCTCATCTAATCCGTTGATGGCCTTAAGAGCTATGTTTCCTGAAGAAGAAATCCTGCCTCAAGAATGCAACATAGAAGGAGGGGGAAAGATGGCGGAGGTCTAGGGGACCCTATTTCAACTGGTCCCCGGAATTGAGATGGCTATCTACCAGACCACTCTGAGCACCCACGAAACCAGCCTGAGATGTAAGAAGATCTGGATCTCTGCAAACAGAATATCGCAGGCGGTTGGTTTTGAGGTACGAAGCAGGGAGCCGTGATTCCGCGGGCAGATACGGAGGATAAACGGCAGCGGGAGGGTGCCTGGCTGTGGGGATCCTACACCGCCAGTGAGAGACAACCTCGTGCGCTGGGGACAGGGCACAGACTCGCAGACCGGTAGCGTCGGGAAAGGACTTTAGGGCAGCCCCCCCGGGGCGGAAACCCAGAGCGGCGGGGTCGAGCACCACGAACTCAGAGCGGCTGGCGGTTTTAGAAGCACAAAGGGCAGAGACGTGCCCCGACCTGGAGGCAGGACTGGGGGCGCTGCGGAGGGGCGCACAACCCTGGATGCTGCAGTTTATAGCAGCATGGACAGAAACGGAGACGGTGTGGCCTGGAGAGCTCACTGAAGAACAGACTGAGGTCTCTCTGCTCTGAGGCAGAGGGTTGGAAACGGTCTCTTCTGCTCTGACTCGCGCAAGAGACGTGGAAAGCTGCCAGGGAAGGGCGCCAGAGAACAAAAGCCCCAAAGACTGATTCCCACTGAGCCCATCCCCCGCCACAGGGGCGCAGGGCAACTCCGCCCAAACAGGGTTGCCTGAGTAACAGTGCGGCAGGCCCCTCCCACAGAAGACAGGCTGGGAAAACAAGAGGGCAGCAACCCTAAGGTCCTGAGAAAACAGGTGCATCTTGCTTGGGTTCTGGTCAATAATTTGGACTCTATATATTCCCTCAAACACCCCTCAACAGAATGACTAGGAGGAGGAACCCCCAAAATAGAAAAGACTCAGAGATTTTGACTTATGCTGCAGAATTACAAATGGATGCACATATAACCAAGATGTTGGAGATGGAATTCAGGCTAGCAATTGTGAAGACAATGGCTAGAATGGAGAAATCAATTAATGGCAACATAGAGTCTCTAAGGGCAGAAATAAAAGGTGAACTGGCAAAACTTAAAAATGCTATCAATGAGATCCAATCCAATCTAGACAATCTAACAGCTAGGGTAATTGAGGCAGAAGAATGAATAAGTGACCTGGAAGACAATATAATAGATAAAAAGGGAAAAGAGGAGGCCAGGGAAAAACAACTCAGAATCCATGAAAATAGAATCAGAGAAATAAGTGACACCATGAAGCATTCCAATGTCAAAATAATTGGAATCCCGGAGGGAGTGGAGAGAGAAAGAGGACTAGAAGATGTATTTGAGCAAACTGTAGCTGAGAACTTCCCTAATCTGGGGAATGAAACAAACATTCGAGTCCTAGAGGCAGAGAGGACCCCTCCTAAGATCAAGGAAAACAGGCCAACACCCCGGCATGTAATAGTAAAACTTGCAAATCTTAGAACCAAGGAAACGATCTTAAGGGCAGTTAGGGGGAAGAGATTCCTTACGTACAGAGGGAGGAACATCAGAATAACGTCAGACCTATCCACAGACACCTGACAAGCCAGAAAGGCATGGCAAGACATATGCAGGGTACTAAATAAGAAGAACATGCAGCCAAGAATCCTTTATCCGGCAAGGCTGTCATTTAGAATGGATGGAGAGATGCAGAGCTTCCACGACCGGCAGAAACTGAAAGAATATGTGACCACTAAGCCGGCCCTGCAAGAAATATTAAGGGGGGTTCTATAAAAGGAGAAAGACCCCAAGAGTGATATACAACAGAAATTTACAGGGACAATCTATAAAAACAATGTCTTCACAGGCAACATGATGACAATTAATTCATATCTTTCAATAATCACTCTCAACGTGAATGGCCTAAACGCTCCCATAAAATGGCACAGGGTTGCAGACTGGATAAAAAGACAGGACCCATCCATATGCTGTCTACAAGAGACTCATTTTGAACCTAAAGATACATCCAGACTGAAAGTGAAGGGATGGAGATCAATTTTCATGCCAGCAGACCTCAAAAGAAAGCTGGGGGAGCAATTCTTGTATCAAACAAATTAGATTTTAAACTAAAGTCTGTAATAAGAGACACAGAAGGACACTATATCATTCTTAAAGGGTCTATTCAACAAGAAGATCTAACAATTGTAAATATCTATGCCCCCAACATGGGAGCAGCCATCTATATAAGCCAACTGTTAACCAAAATAAAGAGTCATATTGATAACAATATGTTAATTGTTGGAGACCTCAATACTCCACTCTCAGCAATGGACAGATCACCTAAGCAGAAAATCAACAAGGAAACAAGAGCTTTGAATGATACATTGGACCAGATGGACCTCATAGATATTTATAGAACATTCCACCCTAAAACAACAGAATACTCATTCTTCTCAAGCGCACATGGAACTTTCTCCAGAATAGACCACATATGGGGTCACAAATCAGGTCTCAACCAATACCAAAAGATTGAGATTATTCCCTGCATATTCTAAGACCACAATGCTCTAAAACTGGAACTCAATCACAAGAAAAAATTTGGCAGAAATTCAAACACTTGGAAGCTAAAGACCACTCTGCTCAAGAATGTTTGGGTCAACCAGGAAATCAAAGAAGAACTTAAACAATTCATGGAAATCAATGAGAATGAAAACACATCGGTCCAAAACCTATGGGCTACTGCAAAGGTGGTCCTAAGGGGGAAATACATAGCCATCCAAGCCTCACTCAAAAAAATAGAAAAATCCCAAATTCACCAACTAACTCTACACCTTAAAGAACTAGAGAAAAAGCAACAAACGACGCCTAAGCCATGCATTAGAAGAGAGATAATTAAAATTAGAGCAGAAATCAATGAATTAGAAACCAGAAACACAGTAGATCAGATCAACGAAACTAGAAGTTGGTTCTTTGAAAGAATTAATAAGATTGATAAACCACTGGCCAGACTTTTCCAAAAGAAAAGAGAAAGGACCCAAATTAATAAAATTATGAATGAAAGGGGAGAGATCATGACTAACACCAAGGAAATAGAAACAATTATTAGAAATTATCATCAACAACTATATGCCAATAAACTGAGCAATCTGGATGAAATGGAGGCCTTCCTGGAAACCTATAAGCTGCCAAGACTGAAACAGGAAGAAATTGACAACCTGAATAGGCCAATAACCAGTAACGAGATTGAAGCAGTGATCAAAAACCTCCCAAAAAACAAGAGTCCAGGGCCTGATGGATTCCCTGGGGAATTCTACCAAACATTCAAAGAAGAAATAATACCTATTCTACTGAAGCTGTTTCAAAAAATAGAAACAGAAGGAAAACTTCCAAACTCATTCTATGAGGCCAGCATTACCTTAACCCCCAAACCAGGCAAAGATCCCATCAAAAAGGAGAATTTCAGACCAATATCCCTGAGGAATATGGATTCCAAAATCCTCAACAAAATCCTAGCTAATAGGATCCAACAATACATTAAAAGGACCATCCACCACGACCAAGTGGGATTTATCCCCGGGATGCAAGAGTGGTTCAACATTTGCAAATCAATCAATGTGATAGAACACATTAATAAGAGGAGGGAGAAGAACCATATGGTCCTCTCAATTGATGCAGAAAAAGCATTTGACAAAATACAACATCCTTTCCTGATTAAAACTCTTCAGAGTATAGGGATAGAGGGAACATTCCTCAAGTTCATATAATCCATCTATGAAAAACCCACAGCAAATATCATCCTCAATGGGGAAAAGCTGAGAGCCTTTCCCTTAAGATCAGGAACACGTCAAGGATGCCCACTCTTGCCACTATTGTTCAACATAGCACTAGAAGTCCTAGCAACAGCAATCAGACAACAAAAATAAATAAAATGTATTCAAATTGGCAAAGAAGAAGTCAAACTCTCTCTTTTCACAGACGACATGATACTTTATGTGGAAAACCCAAAAGACTCCACCCCCAAATTACTAGAACTCATCCAGCAATTCAGTAATGTGGCAGGATACAAAATCAATGCACAGAAATCAGTTGCTTTCTTACACACTAACAACGCAACTGCAGAAAGAGAAATTAGAGAAACAATTCCATTTACAATAGCACCAAAAACCATAAGATACCTCGGAATAAACCTAACCAAAGAGGTAAAGGATCTATACTCTAGGAACTACAAAACACTCATGAAAGAAATTGAAGAAGACACAAAAAGATGGAAAAACATTCCATATTCATGGATCAGAAGAATAAACATTGTTAAAATGCCTATGCTACCCAGAGCAATCTATACCTTCAAAGCCATCCCGATCAAAATTCCAATGACATTTTTCAAAGTGCTGGAACAAACAATCCTAAAATTTGTATGGAATCAGAAAAGACCCTGACTCACCAAGGAAATGTTGATAAAGAAAAACAAAGCTGGGGGCATCACGTTGCCCAATCTCAAGCTATCTTACAAAGGTGTGATCACCAAGAGAGCATGGTACTGGCACAAAAACAGACATATAGACCAATGGAACAGAAAAGAGAACCCAGATATGGACCCTCAACTCTATGGTCAAATAATCTTTGACACAGCAGGAAAAAACATGCAATGGAAAAAAGACAGTCTCTTCAATAAATGGTGCTGGGAAAATTGGACAGCCACATGCAGAAGAATGAAACTCGACCATTCTCTAACACCATTCACAAAGATTGTAACAATTGTAAATATCTATGCCCCCAACATGGGAGCAGCCATCTATATAAGCCAACTGTTAACCAAAATAAAGAGTCCTAAACATGTAAAATGTTTATCTTCACAAAGATAAACTCAAAGTGGATGAAAGACCTCAATGTGAGACAGGAATCCATCAAAATCCTAGAAGAGAACATAGGCAGTAACCTCTTTGACATCGCCCACAGCAACTTCTTTCAAGATACATCTCCAAAAGCTAGTGAAACAAAAGCAAAAATGAACTTTTGGGACGTCATCAAGATAAAAAGCTTCTGCACAGCAAAGGAAACAGTCAACAAAACAAAGAGGCAACCCACAGAATGGGAGAAGATATTTGCAAATGACACTACAGATAAAGGGCTGGTATCCAAGATCTATAAAGAACTTCTCAAACTCAACACCCAAAAAAACAAATAATCAAGTCAAGAAGTGGGCAGAAGATATGAAGACACTTCTCTGAAGAAGACATACAAATGGCTAACAGACTCATGAAAAAATGTTCATCATCATTAGCCATCAGGGAAATCCAAATCAAAACCACACTGAGATACCACCTTACACCAGTTAGAATGGCAAAAATGGACAAGGCAAGAAACAACAAATGTTGGAGAGGTTGTGGAGAAAGGGGAACCCTCTTACACTGTTGGTGGGAATGCAAGTTGGTACAGCCACTTTGGAAAACAGTGGGGAGGTTCCTCAAAAATTTAAAAATAGAGCTACCCTATGACCCAGCAATTGCACTCCTGGGTATTTACCCAAAAGACACAGAGGTAGTGAAAAGAAGGGTTCATAGCAGCAATGTCCGCAATAGCCAAACTGTGGAAAGAGCCGAGATGCCCTTCAACAGATGAATGGATAAAGAAGATGTGGTCCATATAGACAATGGAATATTACTCAGCCATCAGAAAAGATGAATACCCAACTTTTACATCAACATGGATGGGACTGGAGGAGATTATGCTAAGTGAATAAGTCAAGCAGAGAAAGTCAATTATCATATGGTTTCACTTATTTGTGGAACATAAGGAATAACATGGAGGACATTAGGAGAAGGAAGGGAAAAATGGGGGGGAATTGGAGGGAGAGATGAACCATGAGAGACCATGGACTCTGAGAAACAAACAGGGTTTAGAGGGGAGGGGGGATTGGTTAGCCCGGTGATGGGTATTAAGGAGGGCATGTACTGCCTGGCGCACTGGGTGTTATACGAAAACAATGGATCGTGGATCACCACATCAAAAACCAATGATGTATTTTTTTGTTTGTTTTTTTTTTGTTTTTTTTTTATTCTTATGTTAATCCCCATACATTACATCATTAGTTTTAGATGAAGTGTTCCATGATTCATTGTTTGTGCATAACACCCTGTGCTCCATGTAGAATATGCCCTCCTCAATACCCACCACCAGGCTAACCCATCCTCCCACCCCCCTCCCCTCTAGAACCCTCAGTTTGTTTTTCAGAGTCCATCGTCTCTCATGATTCGTCTACCCCTCCGATTTCCCCCGCTTCATTCTTCCCCTCCTGCTACCTTCTTTTTTTTTTCCTTAACATATATTGCATTATTTGTTTCAGAGGTACAGATTTGAGATTCAACAGTCTTGCACAATTCACAGCGCTTACCAGAGCACATACCCTCCCCAGTGTCTATCACCCAGTCACCCCATCCTTTCCACCCCACCCCCCACTCCAGCAACCCTGTTTGTTTCCTGCAATTAAGAATTCCTCATATCAGTGAGATCATATGATACATGTCTTTCTCTGTTTGACTTATTTCACTCAACATAATACCCTCCAGTTCCATCCACGTCATTGCAAATGGCAAGATCTCATTCCTTTTGATGGCTGCATAATATTCCATTGTATATATATACCACAACCAATGATGTATTGTATGGTGACTAACATAACATAATAAAATTTAAAAAAATTTTTTTTAAAGATTTTATTTATTTATTTGTGTGAGAGAGAATGAGAGAGAGCACATGAGAGGAGGGAGGGTCAGAGGGAGAAGCAGACTCCCTGCTGAGCAGGGAGTCCGATGTGGGACTCAATCCAGGGACTCCGGGATCATGACCTGAGCCGAAGGCAGTCGCTTAACCAACTGAGCCACCCAGGCGCCCTAAAAAAAAATTTTAAAAAAAAGAATGCAACATAGAAACCCTGCCTGAGTTTCCATCTGTTCACCTGCCCTGAAAATTTCAAACTTTTCAGCCCCCACAAGCACATGAAAGCCAACTCCTTAAATTAAATCTCAACCTGTGTCTTTCTCAAAATCTCTATCTCTGTAAATCTCTCTGCTTCTCTCTCTCTCTCTCTCTCTCTCGCTCTGTGTGTGTGTATGTTCTAGTTCTCTGGAGAATAACAACTAATACAGAGCGTTCTTATTTTCATAAAACAAGAAGTCCAGAAGTCCACCAGGGACTCTAGCTTCTTCTAGCTTTGTACTCCTCTAATCTTAGCTAGCAACTTTTGTCCTTATGATCATGGTTGCAAGGTAGTAATTTCACCATCAACATCGTAACTGTGTTCTAGAAAAGAGAAAAAGTTTAAGACAGATGATGTAGGTCAGTTGAGTCTATTCTTTTAAATAAATTTCCCAGAGGTCCCATCCAGCAACTTTCACTTATATTTATTAGCCTTTATTATGTCACATGGTCATCCTTAGCTACACAGACATCTGGGAAATGTAATACTTTTAGCTGGGCACATTGTCCGAACACAGTTGGGGTTCTATTCTAATAGAAAAGATGAGAATAGATATCAGATAAGCTACCAGCAGTGCCTGCTACATCCCTTTAGTTCTGTGGACTGGTCCTTGAACATACTCTGGTTCTTAGGTTCACTGATTTTAATTTTAGTACTGTAGTGTTAGCTCCTCTTCCTCTTAGATACTGTTTTGGTCCTTCCTCTGTTCAAGGACTATTCATCTTTTCCAAAGATTACCATCACATCATCTTTCTGCTCCCTATATTCCCTCTACCCCACCACTCATCTCATGGAAGTGACCCTTTATTCACAATAACTGGAAACATGGCAGGTAATTAGTATTCCATGGTTAATGGGTCTACTAGAAAACAGATGTTCTTTTAACAGTAAAGATTCAGGGTTGCAACTAATAATAATAATAAACTTGATTGGGAAACCCATTTCCAAAGAAAGAGGCTAAGTTTAGAGGACATACGAGTAGCTAGGAAATTCATTTCCCAAAAATCAACATGATGAGTTAGCTCAAGTCTAGTAACTGCTTGAGATCACAAGAAATTAATACATAAGGCACAGTTCCTTATCTCTGGGTTATGGTACTACTGAGACGGATTTCTGTCTGTCAGAAATAATCAGTAATTATGAAGTCAATAAAAAATCAAACAAAGAAACTTTTAAAAATTGCCCTAAAGAGGCATATGTAAGAGATGTAATTAACTTTTTTTTTTACTATAAATGAAAGCCCACGTAGCAGATTGCTGTTAAATCTATTAATGTAAATTCTCTGTCCTCAATACTTTAGTATCCATCTCTTTCTCTGAATCTCATTGCCACTCCTTCAGACCAGACCTTCCCCATGCCTACCAATATTCCTCATTTTGATCTTATTCCATCCCCCACACCACTACTATTGTGATCTTCCTCAGTGTGGATGTGATCATGCCACTCCAGTACCTAAATTCTTCTATACGTCTCGGTGGCTTTCAAAATAAAGTCAAATGCTTCAGCTTAATATACAATGATGCTTGTGATCTATCTCTTACCAGCCTCTCTAGGCTTATCTCCCACTGACCCTACCTTTCTCACTCTCTAAACATATAAAAATAATCTATTCATTCACTCATTCATTGAAGAGCTGTAAACTGAACATGTACTGTGTGCCATTCATTATAATAGGTACAGGGTTGCAACAATGATTATGACAGACCTGGGCCCTGCCATCCTGGAAATTACAGACTAGTAAAGGATTCGGCCAAGTCAACATAATGTTAGCAAACAGTCCTAAGGCAGACACAAGGCAGGAGGATAACCAAGAAAGTTAGATAAGAAATCATCCCCAACAGTGGGTTAAAACATTAGTAATCATTTAATACTATTATCTCCCATGGTTCTGAGTATGGACTGACTCAGCTAGGTAGTTCTTCAGAATTGCTCATCCACTTACAGTCATTTCAGTGCCTAAGGTTCTGTAGCATCTCAAAGGTGTCCCCACTCGTATGTTTGGTCTGGGAAGTCTTGAGAAGCCAGGAGCTCGAACATCTAGAACTCCTCAGGCATCTCTCCCAATCCATGTGTTTGCCTCAGCACAGTAGCTTCAGGGATCCTGGACTTCTTACATGATGGCTCAGGACTTCAAAGGTACATTTTCAAGAGAGAAGTGGAGGAAGCTGCATCATCTTCTATGACCTACCCTTGGAAGTCACAAGGTGTCCTGTCCACTACACTTTATTAATGAGGTTGTTCTCCAAAGCCTGCCCAGGTTCAAGGGGAAGGGATATAGACTCTACCTTTCAATGAAAGAAAGGCAAGGTTCTGGAAAGCATGTGGGTCAGGAAACATTGTGGCAGATATTTTGAAAAACACAGTCTGCCACAGAAATCTTTCCAGAAGAAGCATCTTGTTTTTTCACACTCCCGTGCTTTCATAAATGCTGTTGACATTTTCTCAAATGTCTCCTTCCCTCTTCTTGATTTAACTTACTAATACTCATTTGGTAAAACTTATCCCATTTCTTCTCCTTTGAGGAGAACACTTCTTTGACCACTCCTCCTCATACTACGTCATTAGATACCCCGTGTCACCTCCATGCTCTTACCCATACCCTGCTTCCTTTACAGGCTATGCGTGATCCTAGCCTTCTGTTCACAGGATATTGTAGTAGGTGATTTCTTGACTCCCATCACTGAACCCACACCTTCCAAAAGGCATAAATCTCTGCTCAATTTTCCATCCTCAGATGCTGACTTGGTACTTGTTACAAAGTAGGTACGTAAATGAACGAATGTGGAGGCAAATCAGATTGTCTATGAGAATCTATGGCTATGTATAGAAATGTTCGTTATACATTTCACTAGAATTTTAAGTATTCTAAATAGGTAGTGGGAAGAACAAATATAAAGGAAGGAAAGAAAGAAAGAGAGGAAGGAAAGGAGGGAGGGGAAAAATGAAGGGACTGAGGGAGGAAAGAAGAAATCCAACTCCTATATCAAAATTACATGTACTTACTCTAAGTTATGAGAAGATCAAAGATATGAGTTGGTATTACCTCTATTTTGCAGATGAGGAAACTAAGACTCAGAGCATTCAAGTATTTAAGTTCTAAGACACAATAAACAGTTAATGTTAATTATTATAGTCGTAGTACCTGTAAAGGATGAAACCAGGATACAAACTCATACCTGTCTGAGTGCAAAATTCATATTTTCTCCCATATTATCAAGTCTCTATAGCTGTTAATATCTAGTCTCAAATGAGGCTGGATCTTCATGATGCCAAATGTCTACCCACTTGTAGGTGTCCTTAGAGAACTTGTAAATTCTTTGAGAAAATATAACTTCCATAGAGGTACAGACCATAAGATTCTATCTCTTCTGTTTTTGTTCATTTGTTTGTTTCTTACCCTTCTCTTAGATTTTTAGGTGCTAGAGTGGAAGACAAAATGCCTGGGTGGAGATGCTCAGAAAGATTTTATAACCTTCATTACAAATGAAGGACTCTGACAATACAATTAGATGTGCAATTCCACTATTTATCTAAACCAGAGACACTCCGGTTTAGTCTCATTGTCTTTCATCCATTTCTAATATACTTTTCAACTGGAACTGTAGTAATAACATATAAAGATAAAGCACCATTATCTTGGTTTTATTCATTCCTTGAAGGTAATACTACTAGGATAATTAAAGAACACTTTTAAACAGAAAATGTTAGAGAATTTATCATTAGGATGCAGCTACCTTAGTGTATGTGAAATTCAGTTGTCCTCTTCTCTCCAACTTCCACTCTAATTTTGCAAGATGAAACCACAAAATGATTTAAGAGTGGAATAATTTATCATATTTTACAATGGTTATAATCAAAACACTAAATAAGAATTCCAAGTTGATGTCTGTAAATCATTAACACTGTTTTTTAACAATTTCTATATTTAGAAGAAAATGTAGAAAAGGAAGTAAATTTTTAGTTTTGTTGCTCTTTGCTGGCTGATGCCTAAGGAATTAAAATTTTTTTTCACTATTTATATAAGTCAAATCTAACTAGCCACATATAGTTGATGCAAATGATATGAATTATCCCTAAGATGAAAAATATGTTATTATTTATTTAAGGTAATCTTTGTATTCATTTCCATACACTAACAAAGTTAATTGAGAGTATATTAAACATCTTTCATCCTGCCATACTACCATCTTTTCTAGCGGAAAGATCATACTTAATTGGCATATTCCCATAGGAATAAATTATTTCAAGACCAAGAGATCTCATAACCCCTGAGCACATTCAGTGAACTCATTTGGGAGAGGACAACAAATTTATTCCAAAACTTTTGAGAGGATATGAGGCTTGACTTTCATAAATTAGAATGATACTTAATAGCTAGTTATATAGAAGAATTTGGTGATCATCCATTGAGAACATACAGGATCTTTTTAAAATATGAATAACCACTCCCTCCTTTTAAATTAAGTACAGACATTGCTGTTCTGAATTTTCCTAAATAAGGAACTAGCCATTTTTAATTTCTTTTCTTTTTATTGAAGTACAATTAGCACACAGTGTCATATTAGTTTCAGGTGTATGATATAATGATTCAAAAATTCTATATATTACTCAGTGCTCATCAAGGTAAGTATACTCTTAATCCCCTTTATCTATTTCACCCATCCGTGGAACTAGCAATTCTTTTTAAAAGAACACCAGTGTCATTTGTTTTTAAACAGTATGAAGAACTCAACCTGTCTCATGAATAAACCAATTGCCTAAATTTCTTTCCTATTGTGAGTTTCTATTTCTTTATTTTTTCTTAAAGACAACCATGAAATCAATGCACTAATTACCTTTCCAATACCCTTGTCTCTGAATTTTGTTCCACAAATGTAGCTACATAAAAGACCAAAACAGCCAGTCAATGAACTGATTACTGTTGAATGCCACACTTCCTAGCTACTTGATCATAATTCAATGTCTATTGAAGTGAAAAGAAATGGTTTTCTAGTTGAAAACATGATTCTTCACTCCATAATTTCATATCTACTGCTAAATTTACATGTTAAGTTATCTTCAGGTAACTTTGCAATTATTTAAAAATGAGCAATATTACTGAGAAACACCAATTAAGCTGAGTGTGTAGTAAAGACTTATTTGGATGTAGTCCCAGATAATGTCCTTGGCTAATGGGAGGAAGGAAAATGAAGCTTATTTCCAGTAAATATGGTTCGGTCCTATAAAGTGCCCTCAGCCAAAAATACTCCCTGAATATATAGTAACCCAAAGCCAATGTCAGTGTTCAAAATGCACAAAAAGGTGTATGAGTGAGTGCATGTGAGTGTGTGTGTCTGTCTGAAAATGCACAGAAAATTAAATCTTAGGTAAGATAAAGAAATTCTTTTTTTGGGCCATAAACATTCAATTATCTATAGAAGATAATGACTTTAAAAAACTAAGAAGTGTGGTTCTCACATCTAGACAAAAGTATCTGTTTGGTTAATAACATCAAATTTTCATTCAATGTTCAAATCGGAAATTCTTAACAATTGTTGTCTTTGGGGAAGGGGGCATTATTTTCATTTAAATAATTTTTTACTAAATTAAAAAAGAAAAAATATTTTTTTACTATTAAAACTGTTATACAGTATGCATATATTACTTTTCAACAAATTTTTAAATCTAATTTGAAAGCAATAGCTTTTAAAATTCAACATTTTATTTATTATTATTATTATTTTAAGTAGGCTCCACACCCAGAACAGAGCCCAACTTGGGGCTCGAACTCACAGCCATGAAATCAAGACTTGAGCCGAGATCAAGATGCTCAACTGACTGAGCCACCCAGGTGCCCCAAAAATTCAACATTTTAAAACATAATTTTAAGATAAATTTTTTTTTGTTATAATAACTATTCTTTTAAAAAGAAAGGCTTGGTGGATTCCAGGAAAAAGTGACTAGATCTAAGGCCATCTCTATAGGATGTGAAACTGGAATGGGTACGCCAGGTTGCTTCAGCTCCAAGACCAGTTTATTCACTGAAAGGAAATTACGTATATACAAATTTCACATTTTAGGGTTTTCTGTAGCCCTCAGAGCCAAAGTGGGATGATCTGGAATTTGTGAAGAATCAAGCAAGAAACTTTCTCAAAATATCTCCTCCAGTGCCTGTTTTGGTTAATCTATTTTAAAGTGCTTTCCAGGTTTTGAGTCTTCTAATAGGATGTAAACATGAAGGAAAAGTCTGCAGCTCAAACGTAACAGTGCCTAGGACAGATGCCCTAAGGAGCACCAATAAGAATAGAGAGATGCTGAAAGTATAAAAGCAAGATGACTAAGACATCAGACTAAGCCTGAGTAAGCAAGTCTGCTGTGAACTGCCTTATTTCTCTTTACAGCACCATCTCCTCTTTGTACCCATGATCTCATCTTTCCTTTCAGTTTCAGAGGGAGATTTACCCCCTTCTGGCTCTTGAGAATTTATGATCCCATGAATTCTTCCTTTCTGAAATCCATCTTGCCTTTTTCATCAAGAACATGTGCATCAATGGTCACAGTAATTACCTTTCTTATTATCGAAGCCTTGGGCTGACTCTTGACCTGGCCATATTGCTTCCTGTGTTCAATGGGATAATAGCAAATATAATGCAAACAGGGACTTGAAAGGGGCTTCATTATTGCGGTTTGCCCTCTCTTGCTCTTAGGAAAGTCTGTGACCACGCCATATGAACAAGCCCAATCTAGTCCGCTAGATGACAGACAAATGAGCAAAATATCCCCCTCTGCCCTGCTGAAAGACAGCCCACCATCAGGCATGCAAACAAGACCATGGACCATCAGCTGAGCATAAAATCATGAGTGAGCCCAGAAAATACTACATGCAACACTACATGCAAAGATGTGACATTCAGCTGAACCCAAAGAATAAAGAAAGAATTTGTAGTGGTTAAGAAATCTTTAACTATATAACCATTCTAGGTATTGCTCTAATCATTTTCTTCCATTTATTGTCAAGTATTCTGTTTGCTATCAAAAATTCACTTACTACGTGATAGTCACATAATAATATAAACATGCTATGTGATAAGGAGTTTGTTAAACAATAATGCATAGAATAACAAGCAATAACAGACAAGGGACTATATGGGATGATAAAAATGATAGGTAAAATTTATTAAATGGTTTCTTTGTACCACTTATCATGCTAATCTTTTTTTTAAATATTTTATTTATTTATTTGACAGAGAGAAGGAACACAAGCAGAGGGAGTGGGAGAGGGAGTGCAGCAGGCTTCTCGCGGAGGAGGGAGCCCGATGCGGGGCTCGATCCCAGGACCCTGGGATCATGACCTGAGCCGAAGGCAGACGCTTAATGACTGAGCCACCCAGGCGCCCCATTATCATGCTAATCTTATACATTAACTCATCATGACCTTACTACTGACCATGTTTTACAGATAAGAAATGGAAGCCTGGAGAATTTTTAAATATTTGCTTAAGGTCACAGTAAGTGGTGGAAATCCACTTTCTCCAGAGCCTGTGCTCCAAGCCATTATACTTTATTCAAGGACAGTTCTCAAAAAACCCGGGATTTAGTCTTAATTCTGCCAGTAACTTTGGCATCAACAAGAAGGCAAGTCACCTTTATCTTAATTTGTTATCCTTTTACCATGATCCAAAATCATCTTTAACCTGACTCCAGTCCCTTGCTATCCACACCTTAATGCCTTGTCCATCAGTATTTGTCTGCCTCTATGTGGAAACTGAACTCTTGAAGGTCACCACTGTCTTCCTTGCCAAATCAAACAGTATATCAAACTCATTCATTCTGAATTCTAGCTCAACACAACTAGCCATTCCTTCATTTTTAATTAGCCCTTCCACTTTCCCGATTTTAAAAATTACTTCCATCACTTTTCTACTTCTCTAATTCTTTAGTTTTTAAGTGGAGCTCTCTGGAAGTCAAACAGATTTATAGATTGGTTGAACCCATGGGAAGCAAAGCTATACATATATGCATTTAGGGGTGTCCATACCTTTCATCAATTCTCAAAGGGCCTGTAACCTAAAACAGGTTTCTCATTCCTTCATTTACATTTATGGGAAGCATTCTATGTGCTAGGCCCTGTTCTGGGCACAGCTAGGAGAGCAATGATTAAAACAGATAAAATCTTTTACCGCAAGAAACTTAATTCTATCTGGGAGGCAGAAAATAAAAACATACATAATTATAAACCATATTATCTGATAGACAAAAGTGCTATGAAGAAAAAATAAGGCCAATTAAGGGAATAGAAAATGGACTGGATTAGTATTTTACATAGCGTCATCAGGCAGTCTTCCATGGTGAACCAGTATGTGAACAGAATCCTGAATGAAATGAGAAAGTAAACCAAGTGCATATCCTGGCAACGAGGATTTCTCCAAGGGATGTTAGCGGTAATTGCCTGACATAGGAACATGCTCTGTGCCTCCACACAACACCTGGGAGTCATTATGGCTGACCAGAGGGAATGACAGGTGAGTACTGGGAAGTGAGATTAGAGGAGGGGCCAGGTTAGGGGCCAAGTTAGGCAGTCCCGGTAGGCCATGGTTAGACCCTCAAGAGCACCTAGACAGTACCCCTTGCTCCTCTGAAATTCAGCACAGAAATCCTGTCACCTTTTTTAGTTGGGTAAGATTCGGCTTTAGAGTATCACATACCTGGATAACTACTGTGACATCTTGAGTAAAATTTCTGGTTCCAGTCGTAGAACCCTGAGCAGACTACTTTACCTTTCTGAGTTCCAATTTTCTGATCTTTACAACTGGAATTCAATTACCTAGCTGATAGCATTGTTACAATGTTCTAAGTTAAGATAGCACACCAATGTACCCACCTTAGTGCTGGCATGAAGGGGGTACTCAATAATTATCAATTTTCATACCTTTTTCCATATCTGTTTGCTAAGAGTATATATACATCTTCTTGATTTCAACTACTACCTCTATGAATTGATTTTTGGATGTCTCATGTACTATCAGTCAATTTTCAATAATGTGTTTTCTTTTATCATTTTCCTATGTCTACCTAGATGTTCCAATAACACTTGAAACTGAAAATCATTACCGTTCCCTTAAAACTGCAATCAAAATCTCAAATTGCTCCAGAGTAATTTAAGTGGATAAGAAGACATGATCTGCTGGAAACTGCTCAGTGTTGGCTTCCTGGTAATGGTCAGCCCACCCTTTCAGACTTTCCCCCTACACACCTGCACAGTACTCAGCCAAAGGCCCAAGAGAAGCCATAGGAAGTTTTCTAGAGCTCTTTCTCCATTTAGCTTCCCCTTTTCTGATACTCTGCCCTGAAATTCTAGCTACCTCAGCCTCTCTAAACCCCTCAACTCAAAGAAACCACCATGCTCAGCTTGGTTCTCCCTCCAGCATTGCATCCCAGAAAAGGCCTCCTGGCAGAAACGTGAGGAAATCCAGGGGCTGACTTCATTCATCTTCCTTTTCTTGGGGATCACTGTAATGTACTGGGTGTTGTCCAACATCTGAAAGCTGCTATTTCATGTATTTTATGCAGTTTTCTGGTTGTTTACAGCAGGAAGACAAGGTCTCCAGGAACTTCACAAAGACAGAAGCCCGTTACTATTAATTTAGTGGTAACCCACTACAGTATGTGCAGCAATCAAACATTTTACACATGGATTTCTTGCAGGGTTCTCAAAAGAAAAATTTTGTGTTTGGAGACAGGACCTCAGGAAGAGCAATTTATTCTAGCTTCTGACCACCCTTATAGAGACTATACATTGTATTCTGACAAGTCTGCTTGCCTGACCCTTATGCCCATGTCTTGTTCATCCAGCACTGGGGTACTTGGAAGATGCACAGAAAGTATGCAAAGGGTAAGTCTCCACTTCTTTGTTCTCTCTTCTCTTTATTTTCTTCCTTTGGGTTTATGAATACGTGTCTACCATTATACAATGCTTTCCCACCTTTGGGAAGCCCGGGTCATTTATGTTTTCCATTCATTTCATTTTTAGAGTATTATTATTCAAAGATGGCTATTGTTTTCTATTAAGTGGATAAAGCTTATTCAAGCCTTACCTATCATTTTGAAAGGTAAGTTTGATTTTTTAAGATCCTGTCAAACTTTACTCACCCAACTCTACCTGTATGACTAAGAAGGCAACTCCAGTAAAGGGATATTTTTCAGGCTTAGAAAAAGAAAGCACGAACGTGAGGGCCCATGTTTCATATTCACCATGTCAACTTGCCTGCATCTTTAGAATGAGTTTATTCCCTTCACATTGCTACATATAGTCCAGTGCTTGACAAATATGCCTCAGAAGCTTATTTCTCTTATTATTTTTCAGGTCTTAAATCAGGGTCTTGTGAAAAGAAAAAAATGTGCCTACAATAGACGTAGGTGCTGATTTTCATGTTGTTCACAGACTGCTGATAGTATTAGAGTCCTTTCAAAGTGCAGATTAAGATAGTCATCATGAACAATAGCTCTGAAGAAGCCTCTTTACTGCTAATGCAGTTGTTAAATGTATTGTTTTGAAAATGAAAACTTATGATTTGCACAAAGTTCTCTAATCTGCACTCGTGCCACTTTTGAATTGCATAAAATAACAGAAGAATGACAGCATGAGTCTTTCGTATGTTGTTATTTTCCTTTCTGGAATGCAATATGTGTGTCTTTTTATTCACACTGAAGTGCGTCATTCAAAACACAGAGGCAAGCGTATAGTAATTCTCACCCAGGATGAGGTCTCATACAATTGAGTAGTATCTCTGCATCTCAGCACGAAGTTAATTTATTTGTTACACTTTAAGATAAAATGATGTATGCACATATCTACCATACCCACACTCTTTTTAAAAACAAAATGTTAATCCTCGGCAGAACAATGTCCAATCACTTTAATTTCCCAGGGATACATATGCTGGCAGGGCAGTCCCGTTAGCACGGACCGTGGCTTCCTGCAGTGAGGTACAGAAAAGACAGAGCAACTATGTCCTTTTTATCCTCAGAAATTCTCAGAGACTTTCAAAAAATTCCGGAGACTTTTTACAGACATAGGAGTTAAAGAAAAGAAATAAAGACAAACTCAAAGGCAAATAAGATCCTTAATGCTTTCACTTTTTAGTTTCTTTTTATAACCTGTAGATCTCTTAGATCAAAGGAAATGATTTCTTTTTGGTTTTGCTAAAAAAAAATCTGTATTGTTTCAGCACCTGAGCTACCCCATGTTGTGTTTCCTCTTGAAAGATGGTATTTCAATAAAGAGCATATTTTGTTTTTAAAGTTAGTCATAAAACCCTACTAAACTAGCAGAGCACACTTCATCCAGACAAGCATGATTTCCCATTTCTCACAAGACCCTGAAGACTTGAGATAGATCCATTTGAAATCTTCTTACAAATATTTAAGCAGCCAGTCTACATTTTTTCATACACTTATTTAGCATTTTAAAATTATCTATTTAGTATTTTTTTTTAAAAAGGAAACAATTTATCTATCACTTCTTTCACATATATGCCATCTTTACTATTTTGTTTTCTGTTCTGTTTCTGCTAATGTTCTGGAAAGGGTAAAAACTAAGATATGGGGGCACCTGGGTGGCTCAGTCGGTTAAGCATCTGCCTTCGGCTCAGGTCATGATCCCGGGGTCCTGGGATCAAGCCCCACATCGGGCTCCCTGCCCAGCGGGGAGCCTGCTTCTCCCTCTCCCTGTGTTGTTCTCCCTGCTGTTCTCTCTCTCTCTGTCAAATAGATAAATAAAATCTTTAAAAAAAAAAAATTAAGATATGACCCTACTCCAGCTTTAAAGACCCAAGAAAGCCAAACAACATGAACTTAATATTAATTGTTCCCAAAAGGTTGCTTTTCAGGTTTCTTTTTTTTTTTTTTTTAGTTTTTTAATTTTATTATGTTATGTTAATCACCATACATTAGTTTTTGATGTAGTGTTTCATGATTCATTGTTTGCGTATAACACCCAGTGCTCCATTCAATACGTGCCCTCTTTAATACCCATCACCAGGCTAACCCATCCCCCCACCTCCCTCCCCTCTAGAACCCTCAGTTTGCTTCTCAGAGTCCATAGTGTCTCATGGTTCATCTCCCCCTCTGATTTCCCCCCCTTCATTTTCTCCTTCCTACTATCCTCTTTTTTTTTTTTTTTTTTAACATATATTGTTTCAGAGGTACAGGTATGTGATTCATCAGTCAAAAGGCTGCTTTTCAAAATGTATCTTTACTATAAGAGTGAATTTTTAAAAAGTTATCAGTGTGGTTTTGTCTCATGCCATTATTCATATTTTTACTTAGCCTGTAAGAACTCTTAAATGTTATTTCCTCACAGATTTCTTCCTGCGCCCCTGAGATAGCTCTATAAAAATGCTTATCATATTACATTATTGGTAACTGAGTGACTGATTGCTTTTCTGCTCAATGATGGACATCCTGAAGTTCAGGACACTGTCTTACTATTACTGTAAACAGGTCCTAAATCATACCTTTCACACAGTAAAGCATCCCCAAGAATACGTGAAATAAATTAGTATTACCTAATAAAATCCATCCACAATTATTGCTGCCTTTTGATGCATTCTACCATCTGTCTTAACACACGAAAGCAGCCCCATTCCTTCCTAGTCTTAGAAATTCTGTTATTCTTTTGAAGCTTCCTTTGTAAAGTCCTTGCTAACATTTTTCCTGTAAAGAGAGAAGTCAATGAGAAAATATGCCACCTTTCTGGAGCACTGAAAATAGTGAAGGAAGAATTTAATGATAGTTTTCTCTTTCTTTAGCCTCAGAGAGTAGCTTTCTATAAATTGAGGAGATAAGAGGGTATACAAGAGAGAAGCTATGCATCAGACCTGATATTTAAAAAACCTTTCCTGAGAAAGATGCAAGATCATTATCTACACCACAGGAGTATTAATCATAGAACTTTCAGGAGTCATGAAGTCTATGTAATTATCTTGAAAGCCACTGCCTGCCATGGGGAAATGTTATCAAGGGAGTTATATTCAACTGGAAGTTAGGAGGTTAAGATGGTAATATTCTCCCACCCCCATCCTCTCTCATACCTCCCATTTTCTTCATTGTCCATCTCTTGACTCCACAGTGGGAACCAGAAATAGTCCAAGTGGAAAGTAAGTTTTAAATAACAACGGCAAAGAACTCACATACTCTCAATCCTGTCTACCAAAAATATGACTCAGCTTTTCCAATTAACTTTTAGCCATGTGTATTAGTCAGCGTTCTCCAGAGAATCAGAACCAACAGAATGCATAGAATGTTAATAGATAGAGAAAGGCGGGGGGGGCGGAGAGATGAGTGAGGGGTTGACTCACTTGAAGGAACTGGATCATACCACTATGGAGGCTGGCAACTCCCAAATCTGTAGGGTGAGCCACCAGGCTGGAGACCCAGGCAAGAGCCAAGGTTATAGTTCAAACCAGAAGGCAATCTGCTGGCACAATTACTTCTTGCTCAAGCTGGATGAGCCTTTTGTTCTATTTAGGCCTTCAGCAGACTGAATGAGACCCATCTACGTTAGAGATGGCCATCTGTTTTTCTCAAAATCCATCAATTTACATGTTAATTGCATCCAGAAAATACCTTCACAGAAACACACAAAATAATGTTTGACCAAGTATCTGGGCACCATGGCCCAGCAATGCTGACATATAAAATCAACCATCACACCACATAATAGATACTGGGCCTTGGTCCTCTTAACTTCCCCACTTCAAGTATGCATGGACTGGGGCATGCTGAAAACACAGGCCGAAATGCAGCTGGTCCAAGCGAGGCAATGAGAGGTCTGATTTGCAGGACTACACTATGCGGGCATTGTGCCTCTAGTTCTGTCATTTATAGTTCTGTTCACTTTTGTATTTACAAACGAAAAGGTCATGTTGGTTCAGAGTCTCCTACCTCTTCCCATCTCCAGTAAAAAAAAAAAAAAAAAAAGAATAAATAGTACAAAAAATATTGAAGGACAACAATCGTTGGACTAAATCATCTCTAAGATTTCTCAAAACTCCAAAATTCTAGGAAGGAGAAGGAAAACATTAAGCCAGGGCAATTTGTCTCCAAAGCCTGTGTTTGGAGATATTATGCGATGGTGCCTGGAGGGTGAGTGTGTGTGTGGAGTTAGGCAGGCAGGCAGGCAGGGTTGGCAAAAAGGTAAGCAGAGAATAAAAAGATCAGTAGTTTATGAGGAATTCTTAATTGCAGGAAACAAACTGAGGGTTGCTGGAGTGGGGGGTGGGGTGGGAAGGATGGGGTGACTGGGTGATAGACACTGGGGAGGGTATGTGCTCTGGTGAGCGCTGTGAATTGTTCAAGACTGTTGAATCTCAGACCTGTACCTCTGAAACAAATAATGCAATCAATATATGTTAAGAAAAAAAAGAAGAAGAAGAAGGTAGCAGGAGGGGAAGAATGAAGCGGGGGAAATCGGAGGGGTAGACGAACCATGAGAGATTATGGACTCTGAAAAACAAACTGAGGGTTCTAGAGGGGATGGGGGTGGGGGGATGGGTTAGCCTGGTGATGGGTATTAAAGAGGGCACGTTCTGCATGGAGCCCTGGGTGTTATATGAAAACAATGAATCATGGAACACTTCATCTAAAACTAATGATGTAATGTATGGGGATTAACATAAGAATAAAAAAAAAAAAAAAGATCAGTAGTTGCCAAACGTTCAGGGGGCAGGACCGGGGGATGAACAGGTGAAGCACAGGGAATTTATGAGCAGTGAAACTATTCTGTAGGATAGCATAATGGCAGAAACATGACACTATGCATCTGTCAAAACCCGTAGGACTCTCCAATGCAAACAGTGAACTCTAATGTAAATAATGGACTTTAGTTAACATTGATTTATCAATATTGGTTCATCAACTGTAAGAAGTGTACCACAGTAATGCAAGAGCCTAATAATAGGGGGAACTGTGGGGAGAGGGAAGAGGGAATATATGTGAATTCTGATTTTTTGCTCATTTTTTCTGTCAACCTGAAACTGCGCTAAAAACAGTCCATTAAGTTTTTGAACAGTAGGAACAACTTAAATTATCTGAAATAAGAAAATAGTTAAAATACGGATAACTCTAAGATAAAATGTTTTGCAATAACAAAAAAATGTTTATGCAACAACAGCCCCAGCCTAAACCTGGAGGAACATATTCAAGAAAGAGAGGGGGACAACATCCGGAACTAACTGTTCTGTGAGGAGATCCACTCACTTTTTTTTTTTTTAAGATTTTATTTATTTGACAGAGAGAGACACAGTGAGAGAGGGAACACTAGCAGGGGGAGTGGGGGAGGGAGAAGCAGGCTCCCCTTGGAGCAGGGAGCCCAACACGGGGCTCGATCCCAGGAGACAAAAAAAGAATCTAGGCAAAGAGCTAATGAATGAGTTCTTACAATAGTCTAATGAGAGATGGAGCTGTGTCAGACCAGTGGCAATGGATTAGAAAGAAGTGAACAGATTCCCAACAGTGTGGAAGTAGAATGGACCAGACTCGGTGAAGAACTGGACGTAGGGGTGCTGAGAAAGAACTGTGTCAAGAACCATTCTCAAGTTCTTCCTCATCTCATTTTCTGAAGAAGTTAGAAATCAATTTTTTTAACAGCTTAATTGTGAGCTGCCTATGAAGCACTGATGTAGGAATTCCAAATATACTTACACCATCTCATAAACGTAGCCTGGACTAGAGAGAAAAATGTCCCAGTCCTATGGATATAGATGGCATTGAAAGACCATGAGGATAGATAAGAGTACTAACAGCAAGGGCGGAATGAGGACGAGATACAATAAGCCATTACTGTGCTAGGGGAGTAGGAGCTAGTAAAGGGAACGAGGACTGAGTGATAGAAAAGGAAGGGGAAGACCCTAAAATTGTGGTGTCACAGAAGCTCAGTGTGTTTCAGAGAGAGGTCAGCCATGCCAAATGTCGCATGGAGGCCTGGTACGAAGGGTTGTGTAGTGGATCAAGTATGAGCTCTGACTCCAGAATTTGGTTTCTTGGAATTATATACCAATTGAACTCCTTACTAGTTATGGGACCTTGAGAAAATAATTTGTCCTCACCGTGCCTCAGATTCTACATGCATAAATTTGATAAGAATATTACTTATTTCATTGGTTTTTTACAAGAATTAAATGCAACACCTAAACTGCACAGAATAGTACCTGGTAAACAGGAAGCACTCAACAAATATTAAAACGTATTTTTTTGATTTGGCAATAGGGAGGGTATTAGTGACATAGTAAGGGCAGGGTTAGCAGAACAGTAGAGGCAGAAAGTAGGTTGGCGTGGGTTAAAGATCAATTGCTCTGTTGATAAAATTGTTCTGTTGGACAAACCCAGTGATAAAAAGATACGCACTGACACCAAAAACCACTATTCCACTGGATATGTCTACATATGTAATAACGATCTGCCCCCACAGTTATCACCCTATTGATCATCATGCTTGGTTTGTCACTGGCCTTCTGAACTCTAAATTTAGAGGGTTCCTCCTTGTGTTGGGCCAGAATAGGCCTTCTAAGAACTTCAACTCAATGACCTTCTGTCATTTGGGGCCAAGGTACTACATAACCCTAAAGTATAATGAATATTTTGCTTCTTAAACATCTGTCTTCTAATTCTATATATAAACTGTAGGCCTCCTTCAGGTCATCTATTTTCAAGGCTCTCAAAACTGCCCATCAGAATCACCTGGGATTACAAAAAATAGATTCTGAATCTCGGGCCTATCAATCCAGAAATGCCAAGAGGCAGGGCTCAGGAATCTGTAATATAAACATTTCTTTGGCAAAGGCAAGTAAAGGAACCACCGATCTATTGTCTACGTGACAAAAACACCTTCCATGACCCATTTTTTCTTTTTTAACTTGGAGATTCCAAAGTTATCAAATGTCACTTTAACTGGCACCTTCAGTTTAATATTTAGCATTTCCAAATTGCAAACACATTACATTTTCCAGAGATACCAATTACTCCCAATCTATGATCACGTAACAGCGAATGGCAATACACAAGCTTTGGCACTCACATGTCATGAGGCTGGGTGTGCCCACTTAGCCACAAATCCTTTCAGTCACTGCATTTCTCTGCCAGATAGATGCTGCGTCTAGTTGGCAGAGGGTAGCGCCCAGGTAGCGCCCACTGTGCTTTGGCAATGTATGCAGTGTTCATAGTGAAATTAGTTTTACTTCCCTACCACCAATTCATAGTTCTTGCACTGTGCTTTGAATCAGCTATACCTAGCTCTTTCCCACCAGTGGCAAGGTGGTGGTGGAAGTTAGAAGTTCGCTGAAAACCAAAGTCGAAGCTGATTTCACACTTTGAAATTGGCTTCCTGCTTTTCTTTATATAAGAAGGGAACTGCTGTAGGCTACCTAGCTCTATTCTTGTTGCTCTGGATACTTTCTCCATGGATATTCTGACAGTTTGGGCAGGATCCCCAGCATCACAAACTAAGACTGAAAACAAGGGAACCAACCCATTTCTCCTCATATCGCGATTGGCTTTTACTTGTATTTATGATTTATGATTGAACTATACCACCATTGTCCCCTGCATCCTCACTTCTCGTAGCCTAGACCAGCTTTACGTGCTAATTTTTTTCTGTCTTCGCACACTCTCCTATTTCCCAGAAATGTTTTTCCTCTTAGCTACTGCTGTTTTGGTTCCAGTATTTACTCATAACTTGCACCTTCATGTGTTCTTTTCAGCAGGGCTCAGCATCTGGAAATCAGTCTTTTCAGTGTCCTCTCACTAAACAATATTCACACCTGCAACATCATACACAGCTCTAGAAAACATCTCAGGATGATCCAGGATCCATCAAGAATTGTCTACAAGAAGGTAGGCTTATCCACTGGAACAATTAAAACTACCATACTGCACCAGGCCTTAGGTGAAGTCAAAATTGGTGGTTTCCTTACACCTCTCAGCCTTCGGGGAAAGGGGACCCTGAAACCACTGCTCTGGAAATGACTTATTTTCCATCTTTGTTTTGAGACGGTTCTAAATTTCCAAGGGCTTGTCTTCACTCAAACACTAACTCTAGCTGCCTCAGTTTTAATTTGTACTTTCTGATGCCTCCTTTAAGATGTTCCAGATTGAGTTTGATTTTAAAATGTCTCTTTGCTCCAAAATCTTCATTGTCAGGCTCAAGTTTCTGTACTCACCTAGCAAACTCTTTCACAGCAGAAACCATTCAAATCCCCAGAGTAATTGGCACTACCTTTTACACATGGTAGGTGCTCAGGAAATGTTTATGCATGCATTCGCTCATTTACTTAGCAACTATTTATTGAGTTCCAACTATGGCTAGGCAGTGTTTTAGTTTGGGGATTTCAACAGTGAATAAAACAAGGTGCTTACTCTTACAGAGCTTACACTGTAGTGGAAGAGACAGCCAATAAAAAAAAGCAGTAAATATATCAAATGTGTGTAAGAGTTATTGAGAAAAATAAAACAAGAGATAGTGAATTCCAGGGCCCAAGATTGGCTGGGTTTTTTTTAAGATTTTATTTATTTATTTGAGAGAGAGAGAGCGCAAGAGCATGGAGAAGGGCAGAGGGAGAGGGAGAAGCAGACTCCCCGCTAAGCAGGGAGCCTGGTAACAGGCCGATCCCAGGATCCTCAAATCATGACCTGAGCAAAAGGCAGAAGCTTAACCGACTGAGCCACCCAGGTGCCCCAAGATTGGCTGTTTTAAACAGGCTGGCTGAGGGAATCTCTCACTAATGAAGTGGTGTTAGAGCAGAAACCTGAAGAAAGGCAGAGGATGAGGTGTACAAATTTCTGGGGAACTTTTCCAGGTAGAGGGTAAACTAAAGGCCAAGGTGCTAATGAATGGAAGGACGGACGGATGAACAGATTAATCAACAGTGAATACTGAATAAATCAAGGAAGTGAAACCCGGGGGCAGATCCTCAGGTGATCCCCATGTTCATATCCTGAATAATCTCCTCCCCTTGAGTAGGGTGGGCAGACGGTGTATAACTTGCTAACAGAATATGGCAAGGTGAGGGGATGTCACTCCCTGATTAACATTATTATATGTGTTATTATGTGTATTATATATATATATATATATAGTTGACCACTGAACAATGGCAGGGTAAGGTGAGTGCCACCCCATGCAGTCAAAAATCCCCCCAGCAACATAATAGCCACCGGAAGACCAAAAGCCTGACCCATAACTTAAACAGCTATGATTAACACATATTTTGTATGTCATATGTATTATATACTATATTCTTGCAATGAAGTAAGCTAAAGAGAAGAAAATGTAATTTAAAAAACCATAAGGAAAAGAAAATACATTTGGAGCACGGTAAAACCTGTGTACAGGCAATTAGCCTGCCGTCCCACTGACCTGTCCCTTGCTTCAACAGTACTTGCACGGAACACACCAGGGACTCCCCTTTATCCCACCTCCTACCACCCCCTCCCAACCTCTTATCCAGTCACAACTTCCAGAACCATCTTCTCAGCCACCCTGTGCCTCCCAGACCGGCCAACCAACCATGCGCTCCCAGGTTGGTCAGAATTATTCCGCCCCCCCGCCCCAGGTGGAGGCTTAGTCACCCGCCAGGCCAACATGCAACTGGGGGCCTCCCGCACCTACCTCTCTCCGGGCTTCCCTTCCCCCCCCCCGAAGGAGGTGGCTCCAGAGGCGTGAGCCCCTCGCTGAGCAGAAGCGCGAGGGCGCCCCGCGTCCCCAGAAGATGCAAACCCGTGGGGGCGCGCCGTCTTCCAGGACCCGCAGCTGCCGGCCCAAGACCAACGAGTAACACCGGCTACAGCACGGACGCCGCCTTGAGGCTGCCGACGCCCCTGAGCCGCGCCCTTCTGGACCTGCCCACGTGGGCCCCAGCCCCGCCACTTCCTGGGGAGCCACTTCCTGGAGCAGCAGGTGCACCGCATGAGCAAGCTGAGCACCACCCGACGACCCTCGCAGGCTGGTCTGCCCGCGGCTGGGCTGGCAACTAACTCTTCCCAAGGCTCACCCTCTAGCCCCGCCAGGAGCTTCTCCAACCCAGCAGCCCTTGAGGGGCCCCTCTGGCACCCCCTGGTGTCAGGGCTTCTGCGTGAGCCTCTCCCTGCAGCAACTAGGCAGCTTTTTAACCACTCCGGGTATTGTTCTTTTTTTTAAGAAAAAAAAAAAAAATCCACATACAGGTGGCTAGCTATCTATATGTATATCTATAATATAGATAGATAAATATGTGTGTACACATATATATATGTACATATACACATTATTATGCATATATAATGTGATGGTGGGAGATACATATATATCTGTCTTGCTAGCATGCACTAGAGAGACTCTTCTACTGGCCTTGAAGAAGCAAGCTCCTAGGATGTGAACTGCCTGTAGAGAGAGCCATGTGTCAGTGAAGTGCAGATGACCTCTAGGAGTTGAGGGCCATAGCCTTCTAGCCACAAGGAACTGAACTGTGCCAACAACTATGTGAGCTAGGAAGAGGATCTCAAGCTCCAGATGAGAATCCGGTCCGGCTAACACCATGACTGCAGCCTTGCAAGACCCTGACTACAGGATCCAGTGAAGTTGTGCCCAGATTTCTGACTCGCAGAAACTATGATATAGGAAATGTGTGTTGTGGGGCGCCTGAGTGGCTCAGTCGTTAAGCGTCTGCCTTCGGCTCAGGTCATGGTCATAGGGTGCTGGGATCGAGCCCTGCATCGGGCTCCCCGCAGGAGGCCTGCTTCTCTCTCTCCCACTCCCCCTGCTTGTGTTCCCTCTCTTCGCTGTGTCTCTCTCTGTCAAATAAATAAATAAAATCTTTAAAAAAAAAAAAGGAAATGTGTGTTGTTAAGCTACTAAGTTCTTAGTAATATTATATGCAGCTTAGAAAACTAGGACAACTAATACAGCTACACAATTTCATGTAACTAAATTATCTGACTCATCCTCTACCCCAAACTTAAGAGTAGCTAATGCGTTGTATGGTTAGTTTTCTGTTGTCCTTCTTCCCTACACCTAGACCTGCCTAACTCTTCTGTCCAGGCTATCTCAGCTCAGTAGGTAAGACCGCATTTTACCTTGAGCAGTATTCTAATTTTTTACTGCATAACAAATTATCCAAAAACCTAGTGGTTTGAAAGAATAATATATTATTAGTTCTCATGGTTCTGGGCTCAGCTAGGCAGTTCTCATGTGGTTGCTGTTATATAAATGGTGGCTGAAGCTGGAGTCCTCTAAAAGCTCAGGTAGGCTGGATATCCAACCCAACCCACTCTAACTGGCAGTTGATTCTGGCCGTCAACAGGGATCTAGCTGGAGCTGTCAATTGGAGCACCTACATGTGACTATTCCTGTGTGTCCCTAGGGTTCTCATACACGGTGGATCTGTTCTGAGTTGGAGCATCCCAAGAGCACACACTCCAAGAAGCTGTAAGTGGAAACCACCAGGCCAGTTAAGGGCTGAAGCTTTAATTGGAACAACATCACTTCTATACTACATACTCTTCATTATGGGAGAGTGGCAAACTTACAGTACAGAAAACCATGTGGAATAAGAGATAAGGTTGTAGCCATCTTTGGAAAATACTCTTTGCTCACTGTGATGATTGGGGGAAATCAAGCTCACATCTATGTTTATCACTGAGTTATAACTGAAATCAGAGAGTCTTGAAAT
The DNA here is from genome assembly GCF_002201575.2 of Neomonachus schauinslandi. Classification (NCBI taxonomy): domain Eukaryota; kingdom Metazoa; phylum Chordata; class Mammalia; order Carnivora; family Phocidae; genus Neomonachus; species Neomonachus schauinslandi. Next base: position 101,344,946 of record NC_058419.1, read on the forward strand.
CAATTTATGGCTCTGTCCCTTACTAACTATATGATTTTGATCATTTAACTCCCTGGGGCTCAGTCTCTTTATCTGTTAAATCAGATAATAATGCCGACCTCGCTAGTACTATAATAATTGAAGGAAAAAGATATGAAAAAAGCATATCAGAATTCTTGGAACCTGGCATATATGATAGCTATCATTATTATTATTAGTTGTTGTTATTTCAATCCTGGCTTTATTGCTGATCCTCATAACTGGAACTCTATTTTCAGGACACCTTGCACCTTTTAAATTGTAAGTAAATTATGTTATGAGTCTCTGAACCAGTATCCTTCCCTATGCCATAATCATCTAGGCATGGCTTTTTGCCTTGGTTATGCCTGCCCTATCTTTCCAAAGATTATAGTATCAGTCCAAACCCCAGCCAAGGGGTTGGAGTCCTATTTTCTACTAGTGGACTTCCTGGATGGGCATCACCTACCTAATTGTGAAGAGGTGCACCTGTGGCCTATTCTGTAATTCCCCGCTAGAGTGTTTACATTATCCCTCAGGATATCCTCAACAGGGTAGCATTAGACCGTCTGAATTCCATGGCCTAGCTTCAAGTTCGAGCTTGGTCTTAGAGTTCCTTCTTGTCCCATTCCTGTGAATCAACCTAGTTTTAAATCCTGAATTCTTTTCCTTTGTCTCCTCCTACTGGAGGTAGAGGGACAGTTTGGCTCAGGTACCAATGTGTGACTTTCAGGGTTCTAATTCTTCATACATGGATGCTCTTCAGCCTCTCACTCAGTTCCCCTAAGCGTAATGTCTTCCATGCACATCCACTCCTTCCTGCTTGCTGACTTGCTCACTTCCTGGCTCACTCTCTCCCTCCTTCCCTTTCTCTTTGGCCCCCACCCTGACCCATTACCACACCTTCTCTGCAGGAGCCCTAAGAATCCCTCTGTCCTTTCCCAGCCTCCACATCTACAATGACTGCTCAGTTAGGTGGCCCGGAACGTCTACCCTTACACCTGCATCTAAAAACATCACTGTATCTCCTCTCATAGTCATATACAGAGCTCATTGGGCTTTGATTTCATCCTAATGGGATGAGCAGAAAGCAAGAATCCATCCACATTTAATGGCAGTTTAGTTCCAGGAAAACAGACACAGCCCTTGATCCACAATGATTTACCAAAAAGAGTGCTTTTCACTTCAGCATCTACAGGAAAAGACAATCCTCTAGCAAGTGTGACAGGTTGATTTATTGCAAATTCGATGTGACGGGGTGACCTACAGAGCAACAGCATTGTGCTCATTGTGCTCGCGCTGCCGGAGATTCAACAGGAAAGGATGAAAAGTGCTTTTTACCCCACTATGGGGCCTGTCGGGCTTTTACCTCCCTAAGGTCTGGGGTTTCTTCTCCTCTACTGGAGATTAATCAGCTTTTGGGTTTCAGGGCTCTGAAGGAGATGTTTTCATGTGGGTGGCAACAGAAGTCTATCTTAAAACAGACTTTTGTGTTGAGAAGGCTTAGAGGCCCATGGATGCAATTAAGCACTATTGTCTAAAAAGCAGTCAGAACAAATCATTGTGCTAAGTTTTTTTGAAAACCAGTGTTACATGTAACTCCATGATGGAAACATAGGAAAAACAATGGAGCGTTTCAGATACTGGAGGGTAGGGGTAGAGTGCCACTGGAGTGCCTTCTCATACGGCCAGTGATGGTGAGCACTATGCTAGTAAAGGGTGGAGCGTACCTCCCCAGCCCAGGGAGCCTGCGAGTGGGCCACTTCCAAGCTTAGCCGGGAGAGACTTCAGAAACACATGTCCTCATAGGCTAGATCTTGCTCACCTGAGAAGGGATATGAGCCAGGGTCTCCAAGCCTGGAGAAAAACGGGCACGTATATGCAGCCCGTTTTCTGCAGCTTTGCAGCTACAAATCATAACAACGTGAAAGAGCAGTGAAGACATGAAGCCACGGCCTATCACGACGAGAATGAGAAATACGGGAGACTGCCTTCTTGGGGCTATTTGTGCCCCTCAGGGTTGTGAGACTGTGTCATTTCACCCTTCTGTGTTGGCCCAGAAACAGAAATCTTAGAAGTACATGCTCGGGATCCCCTTGCCAAGCAGTTCTCCGGTTTAGACAATGCCACAGACAGGGTCCTGTTTGAGATTGGGGAAAATGTCATAGAAGGGGAAGCCCTTATTTCTCCTCTAGAAGTTGTAGGCAAGGGCTGGGCTGAAGCAGGCAGGGCTTTGTTGACCCCTGCGCATCCTCCAGGAATCTCCGGGGTGGCGCCCCCCTCCCCCCGCAGAACCTCCTGCGATCAGGGACAGTCCTTCTGATCCTGCCATTTTCTGCTTCCCTGATGTTGGCAGCACTGCAAAGATTGTGGGAGCCTCCGTTTCCCTGTATTAAACAAATCCCTTTCCGCTAAAAATATTTATCTATCATGATTTCCATGTTCCTGTCTGAACTATGACTTAATAAAGGAGGTGAAGGGATGTGCCCCCAAGTGAGTGATATTGAACTTACAGGTGAGAATTGCAGTGGATCTGAGGCAACTTGGGGAAAATAATTAAATGTAACATTATTCACGCTTCATATGCTTTGGAGTAATTCACATGTGTTGCATAATCAAAGTGATATTTGTAGGAAATTTATTAAGAGAACTGAAAGATATAGGTGATAGTCAACCATGCCAATTCTAATATTAAACATCTTTAAAAATGTCCCCCTATTACGCAACGAACACCAATAACCGAGTTTTGTGCCCCAAGCAGAATGTCAGGGCTGCCTGAAGACAACGAATGGAATAAACAACAACAAAATAAAATCGAGTATGCTATCATCTTAGTTGCAACCATGTAGTGATTTAAAGAGAATTTAAATGTAGGGAATCATTAGAGGTGTAATTAGCCTTTGTAGTGACCAATCTTCAGGCTATTCATCTTTTGATGCGTATCATTTTTTCAGTCCTTTTCTTTTTTTTTTTAAAGATTTTATTTATTTATTTGACAGAGAGAGAGAGAGAGGGAACACAAGCAGGGGGAGTGGGAGAGGGAGAAGCAGGCTTCCCGCAGAGCAGGGAGCCCGATGTGGGACTCGATCCCAGGACCCTGGGATCATGACCTGAGCCGAAAGCAGACGCTTAACGACTGAGCCACCCAGGCGCCCCTTTTCAGTCCTTCTCAACTGAGATAGAATCCAGCCTAGCTCTCAGAATGCAAAGTGGATACTTTCAGAAACAATTGTTCCATTGTGTTTAAAATGAGTATTCCCTGTGATAGACCATTTTAGCTTTCCTTATTAGATTTTGCCATGGCAAGGGCAAATTGGAAAGTGTGGAGAAATGGACTCAAGCAGCTTTTCTTTTTTTCAACCACGAGGAACAGGCAAAAATCCCAAGGGGGCTGGTGCCTGGGTGGCTCAGTCGTTAGGCGTCTGCCTTCGGCTCAGGTCATGAGCCCAGGGTCCTGGGATCGAGTCCCGCATCGGGCTCCCTGCTCAGCGGGGAGCCTGCTTCTCCCTCTCCCACTCCCCCTGCTTGTGTTCCCTCTCTCGCTCTGTCTCTCTCTGTCAAATAAACAAATGAAATCTTTAAAAAAAAAAAAAATCCCAAGAGGGTCTCGACTTATTAAAAGAAGCAAATGTTTTAGTAAAGCTACTTAATTGATTTGCATTAAAAATTATGAATAACGTGAAAAATATCTGTAATGAACATTAGAACATATCCTGGTAGTACAGAATTTTGTAGGGCAAAAATATACCATTAAAACTTATAAGTGAAAAAAAACGGCAGGGTCTGCTAAAATCCTTCCAATTTTCCTACTAAGAAAGACAAATGTTTTCTGGTGTACTCCAGACACCTGTGAGCTTTGAAGCTGTCGAATATAATCTAGCTGAAGTTAGCAACCTGCACTGTGGCCGCAGCTGCCCGGAGAGACCTTCCCAAGGGAAGCATGTCATCCCCACTGGAGGAAGTATGTGTCATGGTAGACTAGCTATTATGAATGCTCTTTGTGAACTAGAAAATCAAGGAAAAACTGATCTCCCGAATTAGCCTTTTAGCCAGTAAAATACAATGACTTGACCTAACATGTTACCCAAGTATTTACTGTCTTTTGTCTAGGTCCTGAGTATCTGACACTAGGTACTGAATTCAACTCAATAAATCTTTCCAGAATTAAATGGATACATGAATGAATGAGAATATCATCACATTGATGGATATGTTGAGGTCTTTTGGAAATACATGGAAGCATTTTAAACTTTAGGCATTGAAGGAATGGTAGATGTTATTCAGCATCACTAGGGAGACCATATAATGTATGGTCTCCAAAGTATTTTTTATGGTGGCAAATGTTAGGTCAGAAGGCACATCTGAACAACAGGTGTCAAACTGGCGCTGTTCCAGGCAAACCAAGATGTACTGTCTTCCTGAGCGTTCCGCTCACCCTTGCCAAGTCCGCTGCTAAAATGCCAAACAACGGGAAGAAAAGAGAAAGCCGATTCACTTCTAACATGATCTTATGTGTTAAAAGATAATCGACCTGAAATAAACCCTACAGCATGTATTATTTGGGTCAATCAGGAAGCAGACTTTGAAATGGAGTTAGGAGTGCCAGGGGTTTATGAGTAGGAGAAAGAGGATAATGCCAGTGAATGATGAAGGAGGGAGGAAGGGAGAATGGGCAGGAAAGCTCTCAACCTGCATTTTGGATCTGACACCCGAGAAAAGAAGAGAGAGGAAATGGAATTGGGCAGGATGGTGGTCACGATGCAGCTCTGACAAATTCTTAGCCGATCTAACAGGGAACTCTGGAGCAAAGTTTGCCCAGTTAAAGGAGAAACGGCAGGCCTGACTGCGGCCACCAGAAATTGCGTGCCTCAGATCAAAAGCTAAGGCAAATCGGAAAGCTGCACTCTCTGCAGCTGAAAGGTGAGCAACGGCAAATGTGGCCGGGCACCTCCAATGGCCGCCTCCCAGCAGATCAAGCCCAGTCTTGGGCAAATGAAGACACTGAAATTCAAAGGGACCT